>NC_052131.2:9632511-9935940 GCF_016086655.4 Lepeophtheirus salmonis | reverse complement strand
GTTATGATGTCAGCTCAAAGTGAGTCCAAATATTGACTATAGGTGGGGCAGAAATTTTTATCAATGACAACTCAAACTGCTAAATCCAGGGGTTTAAGGTCAGGGCTGGAGGAGGGCCACATGGAAGCAGGCCAGAAATCTTTCATATTGTTTCTGCAGAAGTTCATGTTCTTCTTGGATATAAGGGGCTGTAATAGACTGATTGATGTTTTAGGCAGTCCAAATGAATATGAAAACGGTCTCCGCAGTCTTCCAGGTACTCACACCGGCGTTGAGGAGATCCCAAATGTATTGCCTTTTTGTTATTGGCCCGATATTTTCATGCTTAGAAACATGAAATTAAAACAAAACTTGTTTATTTTTATTTCAGCTGTTATTAATTAGTGCTATTAAACACTACAGCAATTGTAATATTGCAATTACACAGTCGGCCCAGTAGGCATTGAAATAGATTACCCATGCACCCGCGAACAATATCCCGTAATTAGTGACACAAAAAAGCTGTAGCTCAAATTTTGTTTAAATTACAATGCCATCATCAATAACTAAAAAATAGTTGCTCTTCATGAAAATAAGTAAAGTTTTGTACTCTTTACAATAAAAATTATTTTTATAAAAAGATAGACACATAAAAGTGTTTTGAGGAACCACTGTAACCCACTTCCCTGAGCTCATATTTTAATCAAATTAATTTATAACCATATACAAGTTTATTTCCAAATTTGTGAAAGTTGATTAAAGCTCCTCAAAACAACTCACCCTAATTTACATATGTAAGTTTTGAATTATAAATTGCAAAAATGGGCATATCAAATTCATATAGAATATCAAATATCATATAATATTTGTAATATATTTTAATACAATTCAAACGCCGTGTTGAAGTAAGTATAATTATGTGTATTTAAAGATGAGCTGTTTAAAATAAGTATGGGCTCTACAAGTTGCAACTGGTACAAGTAGATTGTATAAGTGACAATTTCTAAAATGCATATACAATTTTTCAACGTAATCTCAAGTATGATTTATACAATTTTACATGCGTTCAAATCAATTCTCGAATCTCTTTTTCCACTCCTATTGAGACAGCTACAAGACATGGTTTTTAAAGGCTTCAACAACATCTTCAGTCAACAAAAATTGTTGACCATGCATTTTTCGTGATGTTTGGCCATAAAAATAAGTAATTGGGTCCCAATCAGGGCTGTACAGCAGACGACCCATCAATTCGACGTATTGGCTTGTCAAACAGGCGCTGGTTTGAGCCGATGTGTGATAGTTTGCATTGTCATGGTGAACAATGATTCGTCTTCTCTTGTTCATTGTTTGAATTTCTCCGAAGACTTCAGGCAAACAAATTTTGATGTACCACTCAAAATTGACCGTCCTACGATGCTGAAGTGGAAAAGTCGCCCTATGACCAGTTTTGCCGGAGAAACAGGGGACCATTTGTTTCGAAGTGCTTCTTCCATGAACTATTTTCATTGGATTTGGCTCGTCTTCGAAGACCCACATGGTCGATTGTTGTTTTATTTCGGGATCATACGCATAGATCCATGATTCCTCACCTGTGAATATCTTATAAACGTCTTTTGAAACACCGCAAGCGTATTCTTTCAACATTTCTTTGCACGAATCGACATGAACCTTCTTTTGAGCAATTGCTAAATCATGCAGGATCCAACGAGAACAAAACTTTTTACGACCAGGTGTATATGCAATATCGAATGTATGCTTGTGAAAGAAATGATCAAGGATGTATGTCTCTATCTCACGGTATGTCACATGACGATCTTGCATTATCACTTCACGAACGGCATCAATGTTCTCTGTCACAATGACCGTTTTTGGACGACATCCACGTAATTCGTCTTTCAGCGAGCGTCGGCCACGATTGAGTTCATTAAACTAGTTTTTCACAGTGTTATAGGATGGTGCTTCATCGTCATACAAAGATTTAAGTTCATCAATGCACTCTTGTCGTGATAATTCATGTCGAAAGTTGTGAAAAATGATTGCACGAAAATGTTTACGACTTAATTCCATTTTTTTGCCAAATTAATTTTTTCAAGTTACTGTAAACAACACAAATGATGGGCGTACGTCAAAGCATTTTGAGTACGATTATGCTAGAAAAATGTCAAACATACCAAAGGAAATGTCAAATTGCACCTGACAACACATAGTGTAGCCTAGGTCAGAAATCTATACAAGAGGCAACTTATTTCCCACTCCTTAGTGTAGAAAATATCTGTAAAATTTAATTATTTTCTTATAAATAATCATTTGTATTCTCATTTTTTGTATAGAATAATATTTTCGATTATGGAGGGGTTTGCTAATAAAAGTTTAAGTTTCTATTTTGCACTAGGACTCAAATCACTTACACTCTCGACTGCAAATACCTATATCCAGTAATTGACCTATTCTTAGGTCCAAGCAAGGGAGGCTTAGTTCTTTCTGACATTCTTTAGTTATCAAAATTTACGTCATGTCGGAAAACGAAGTAAAATAGTTTTATACAATATTTTGTTAGAATGTTTATCTCTTTCATATCATCCCTAATGGTGCCCCTTCTCGCCATCCGAGTTGCGGGTGCTCCTACCATTTTCTTATTGTGCTTGTACCACAGACTAGTCTTGTTCGTATTTATCCCGGGTTATCTGTCAATTCTTCATTTAAGTTGTTAAACACAGTTTTTGTTTACAATTTCCATTTACAAGTTACAACATTTATATACCATAATGAAATATAATTAAATAGGTAACATATAGTTTTACACATTTATTTGTAGAGTGTATGCTATGTATATAACATATAGATCCCTCCATGTGTCAAATACTCTTTTTTTCAAACTTCATACACATCCCTATCCACAAATACTGTTTATTTCAAAAGTATTCACATATGTATGTAAATTTTGGTAATTTGTAATCAATAGAGAAAAATTTTTTAGATGTACATAGGCCTATATTAACATGTATGTAGAGGGGGAAAAAAAATGTTATAAAAACCAAGTAGATAATTACGATTTGGTATTAAAGCATGGGAGAGAGATTCTACAGGTGGTAAGCCAGACATATCGATTCATTTTCACCCCTTAATATAAATAATATACATAGATATAACTATGTAACGTTATGGCTATAAATTATACCCAAAAAGTGCACCTGTAAATAATTATAATAGAAATGTGTCCACTTGTGAGTAACCATTTATCATCCTTCTAATAAGGGTTTTCCCTCCTCTTCCCATGCAGGTAATTATAGGTGATAAATTAATTCTTACATATATAGTATGTAGATACATACATATATAGATGCTGGTCAGCGTTGTGAATTGACGGGTAGTCCCTTCTCATCTCTTCAAATGAAAGGAAACAGGAGTAATTTACATTCCAAATTGGTTACAGTATGTTGTTGTTGTTGAAGGACTCTTAACAAGGTAGGTTCATATGAGGGATAGACCAATATGGATCCTTTAGGGATAACATAAACCGATAAGCAATTTGTCGGTAAAAAAAAACACTTGAAAATTCATAAAAGCATGGCGGCTTCAGCCACCACACTAAGATATTTTTAATCATTATAGAATCATACTTCTTTTACTTTTGAAAAAAAAAACTATAGTACCTATGCTATGTTCTCAGTGTTACACACAGGGTGTAAGGAAATTATGGTAATCTAAATATATTTGTCAATAACTCGGCGAGGTTTCGTGATATAAGGTGCATCCTCTGCGTATTTTGCACAGATTGTTCTTTGAGATGGCATTTAGCGATCGATTTGTACCCGTACTTAAGACTTAGGAGCAGACAGTATGTCAAGCTTTTGGAATTCATACTTTCCAATATATATTAAGCCTTAAGTTAAGCCGCTCATCAGCCTCAAAGTGATTTAATGAAGGAGAAAAGAGGACAGGGAAATCTCAATAAAGGCTCATTTGGGTTTGACTCCAAGAATTAACTTAGTTAAGGACTTTGGATACCGTTTTTATAATTTAAACAAATATTAGATGTGACTTTTTAAAGGAAAAAATTATGTAATAATGGACCAAAGTAGCAAGTTATGAATAGAATTGGGGATTTGTACTCGAAATATGCAAATTGAACAATCAAAGACTCGTGACTTGAATTAGACTCGAAAGTTAGTGTATTCTTAACTTAAGAAAATCCATAAATAGTTATAATATTGGGTATGATAAAAAACAACAAAATTTATCATGGTAACCCTGAATATTTGAAGAATGTTTATAAAGAAGAGTAGCTTAACTGTTATTTCATCTCATTAGATCATTTGAAATCCGTTGTGACTAGGAAGGAGGGGATGAAGGAAATTAACAAGGATATTAGCAAGAATTACTCCAATGAACTTACAATTATAATTTAATTGGCCCAAATTTATATCTTAAATAAATAACTAATTTTGGTAATTCAATCAAATTTTTGTTAAATCATATAAATGTTCAAAGAATTTCATATAATGTAATCATGACTGATACTAAAGATATCTTCTTCGATATATATATTATCTTTAAAAAAGATACAGCTACAAATGATGAATTACAGAGGTTAAAAGTTACATTTTTTTTCTTTTTGCCCGAAGCAAATTTTCTTATGTTTTTTATATTCTTTAAATAATACCATAAAGGTAATGAATATATGCATAGCATTTAAACCCCCAGTGACTCATTTTAATCTATTTAAAAAAAAAAAAAAAGAAAATAGTTGATTAGTAACACCCTTCATCATGTAGGTACTCTTCTTTTTACAATAAAGGAAAATACATTGATAATAATTGCTCATTAGAGCATGAGTTATAAATCTCTTAGGAAAAAAAAAAAAATAGAACATAATTCACAAAAATTTTGCCAATTAAAGAAACAATAGGCCCTTTTATTTTGTTCCTTTAATTGGGTTACAAGGTCATGCATCGATTTTTTAAATCATTTTGAGTGTGTGCCTATGTACATTTTGGGGAATGTTTGTTCATTAGACTGTCCTGTTTTTTGGAGTAACATTTTTCCCCTATGTACAAAGACCTTTTCTTCTAGAGACAATAAAAAAACGGACTCTGGGTATGTTTGAGGCCTCTCAGACTACTTTTGACGTAGTTCATTTTAGTTTTAAAAAGTTTATATATATATACAGTCAAACCTGAATTAAGTGGTCGGACAAATGAAACTGAAAGAGTGAAACTTTTGTGCAAGTGTCCTCTTAGAACAGGCTTCTGATTTGGTAACAATTTTAAATTGCAAAATTATATACGGCCGCTCAGTGTGCTGAGACACTAAAAATAAGGGATCATTTGACCATGTTTGACTGTATATTCGAATTTGATGTACTCGTAGAGAATATTGTCCACTTTTTTTAAAATAATTTAATGGATGTAAGGTGAGCTTAATGATTCGCACTTTTGATATTTTATCAAAAATAAATAAACTTGATGCAGCAGAGTTAAACCCTAGTTGAAGTGATAGTTTTAGAACAAAAAAGAAAAAGTAACATCATATTTGATCAAATAGAGAAATTAAAAATCATTCAAAATATATCTTAGACCCTTAAAAGTTATACACATGAAGCACAATATTTGTTACTGATAAAACAATTAAAATAATGGCCAACTTTGACACAAAAATCCTTTTTTGCCAAATTAAAGTAGTTTGTACAGCAACAATAATGACCTAGGAGACATCATACTTTTATAAAGTCTCTTTTTTAATTTTCTATAGAAGAACAAATATATTTAGAGCAAAAAAATATAAATCCAAAAACCGGGACAGTCTATTATTATTATACAAGTATTGAAATCGATTTAGAAGAATAAGAAATTTTTTTGTTGAACAATGTTATTTTTTTTTTTGAATAACTTATGTATTTAGTTAAGGTATTTCATTCATTCCATTAGATATTTACATTTAAAGCATTCCATTGTTAAGGATGAATCAAAATCATGTATTCATATCAAATTGGATTACATAGTATATACATTCAATTTTAATATAATTGACATAATATGAATATACATATACACTGTGTGATGAACATTTGAAAAAAAATCTTTTCATTTATTGGAAGTAAAAATTATCAAGCGGTAATGAAACTAAGAGCTAATATGCACATTTGCCAAGTGTTTTGTAATAAAAAAAATTGTTTGACTGATAGAACGTTTTGATTAACGTCACAGATTACATAATACACCGAGTATTTGGTCATCCAATAAGGATATTTTTAACATCACTACTTTGAACATTGGATGTATATAATGACGTTAAAAGGACAACAACACTCATTTGTTGCTTAGGAGCAAGAATTTATTGTTATTATAAAATTTGGTCGTTTATGTTTAAATCAAAATGAATGATTACGTCATGTGATAACAATATACTAACTTCTCAGATTATCGTAAGTCCGGCTAATTTTAAATTCTTTATAATTCAATGTTAAAGTATTGTATCTTTGGTACAGTATTGAATATTTATCATATTATAATACAACAGCTGTAAATTTACTCGTATAGCCACATTTTAATTCTAATTCTAATTCTAATACCTTTTGTTACTGTTGTAGTGCTGTTCAGTATTCTGATACAAATTATTGTTTTACGGAGGAACTGACACATTTAAAGCGATAATATAGAAAATTGGTATTGAAGACAGTACTTGCAGCTGTACTAATAATTTTTTCAAACATGATCAGACAAAATGAATTTGTTCACAAGGAGTTTTTCATGACAAAGACGAGACAAAACAATTTATTTGCTGCTTTGTCGGACCTAAACAAAAATGTGTCACTTCTGAAAGCCACGTGACGAAAAAAAAAGTGTTGAAATATGACAAAACCAGGTGAAATCTTACAAAAAGAGACAAATCAGAAAATAGTGACGAAATTAACACTAAATGTAAACCCCCTAATATCTGAACTACCCCCCTTCCTCCCCTGAAAAAGATACCCCTAAATACTTTGTTTTATTTTTCAGTTGATAAAGTATTGACATATCCATAATATTTTTTTTTATCAGAACCGATAATAGAATATTTGTAATGTGACAAATTTACTAATTAAAAAAAAAAACTGAACAAATGGTCAATAATTGAGCTATTCAGAATGATTTGTTAAAATAGTATACTTAGCATAACAAGGAACAAAAAAAAACCTTCCTTCCATGTAAATTTGAAGAGATTAAATGGACTCTTATGACCTTATTATTTTATTTATAAGGACTAAAGAAGAATTTGAAGTGAAGAAATAAATAGATAAAAAATCAAAAAAGCCATTTTCATTAATTAAAGTTATTTTTCTTTTGATATTGATGAAGACATTGCAATGGAATTTTAGAATGATTTGTTCACTTTGAGTATTCCTTCGTTATATAACTTATTATTTATGATGATTACAGCATTGTTGCGATACGATATTATTTTGATTGTCTACGCAACAAATATATCATCATAAAACAATTCTATTCAAGATATGATTCTTTGAATTGAGCAAATGAAATATGCATAAAAGTACGGATAATAATTTACTAGCTAAGTATGAAAAATCACGTTTTACGTTAAGAACTAGTATTGTCACGACTCTTATAATTTTGAGCTGTTCCGTTACTTAAAATAAGTATCGGTAAATTTATACTTTTCGACTAAAAGTATAAGCCCAGAAATTTGAGGATGTTATATTGAGTGACAAGGCTCAGTAGGCAACGTGCTGGGAAAAAATTAAAAACATATTAGTAAGTGTAGTTTCCAATATTCCTCGGATATAATAGGGGCCGAAGAACAGACACACTTTGTTTTAATAATAAAGATTTGGTTATAATATAGAATATAACTAATAAGAGATGATAAGTGGTACTCTCTATTTTCATGATCAATTTCACAAGAATTCATTATATAATTAGATATTCTCTACATAAGAATGAAAGAATAATATTAACATGCTGAGAGAATCAAATAAATTGTTCAGGTTGGCAATAACATCAAAACTCGTACCCTAAAAATGCTCAGGATTTACAACCAAATATATGTATTATATGTACTTTTTTTGTCAATATGAGACACTGAACGTACCCACGCTCGTTGCTAAACTTCATATAAAGTTACATTCATTATATTTACTTCCGTTTTTTTTTCTTTTTTTGTAGGCTTAGCCACACACGTTCGTTTTAAAAAATGAGATCTCCCCAAAAAATAGACATATATATAGATACTCAGACAGATTTTGCATTATTAATGTATATATAGAGACTTTAAAAACAATTCATAGATAAGATTGAGTAATTGTAATGGTATAATATTTACTTAGACTTCGTCAGTGAAACTCCATCCCTTTTTTAGCTTAGAAATTTGGCGAGTTACGTCATTGACAGCGACGTTTTTATGACGTAATGAGAAAATTAGAACATGTTTTAATATAAACTATGTATAGAAAAGTTTTAGAAGTATCAATACTCCGGTATGAATATATGTAATACCGGAGTATAGAGCAACATATTGTCTTTGCAAATCCTACTCACAAAATGTACAAAAATATTATTTCTTACTTAACTTCATAGGACTTCACAAAAACCTGGAAGACTCATAAAAAAAGTCCAGTATAACATAATAATATATAAAAAAGTTATGATTTTAATGGAATTAAATTTACATCCATATTAAAAAGTTGAATGGGTAATAATAACTACTTGGAAAAATGAGTGTGAGAAATGTTGACCTTATGCTCCAATGACCTTGAAGTTTAACCTTTCTACTGTATATACATATGTAAATAAAATTTGGTCTTATTCTTCAATTCATAGAAGTGTTTTTATTTATATTTACTCATAATTGACCTGGCTCAATATCAAATCATTTCAATGTGAAGAAACAATCTTTATGTATGTAGATGTTATGTATATAAACAAAAGTGATCCTTTGGGAAATGGCCTTTGCCTTTCAAGGATGTATATATAGAAGGTGGTTCATACTAGAGTGCCGTCAAATTCAATGTTTTTAAATTAAATTAGAGATGAATTTTGTAAAGCCATAAATATTACCAATGTGTTTTGTCAAAAAGAATCAGTAAGTATAAGCGGCAGAGTGGCACAATCTTCAAAGTTGTAAATTTTAGCACCCCGAAGTTTTACAAACGTTTTTTTTTAAAAAAAGAAAAAAAGAAAATTTGCTCTTTGTTATGGTAATTTAAGAATTTGTATTTTATTTCGATTTGGCGACCCCTTGATTTTTTTTTTTTAGATCATTTCATCGATATTTTTAAATTTGTACTCTCTTCCGTCTTTTGACATCCTATAAAAAATCATCTTTGGGACACATGAACCCCGTTGCCCCCTGAATGGGGAAAATAAAGTTTTTATAATTTTTGGACTCCCTCTTCATTTGACCTCAGTGACTTTGCAGTATATGGTATGGTCGAGGGAGGGGTCAATGCAGTTTCTAAGGTTAGCAAGGTATTCCTGATTGCAGAAGTGGAACCAAACATTACTGGAATACGCCGTTCGTACTAGCTGCAAGTCAGTGACGGGACGTAAGAACAAAGGGACATATATTGAATGATATAATGGTTCATGGAATCAAGGTAAATATTTAACATATAAGAATAAACTATAAATACTTATTCTTATAATACAAATCAATATCTGTGAGTGGCTGGATATTCTTGATGGTACTTTATTTAATTTAGGAGCACCCTGTACATTGTACATGTTCTTTTATATTTTTTTCCCTTAATTCAATTATGAGGTCGACCTTCAATTATTTATAAAAATCACATTACATACATAAATACACACACACACTCCTTGTGGTTGGTTTTTTAAGTCAATGTTGGTTGTAGCTACATCGATTTGTGGTATCAAAAAGTAAGACGAACTTACAGTCATTTTCATAATCACATGTACATACATACATACTTGGGTGATACATAGATCAATCAAAATAAAAACTTGAGGAATCTTTACATAGTATATGTGCATTTTTTGGTTGTTGTTTTGAAAACGAGACTTGAATTCATTAGTGTTTGTGGGTTCAAAGCACCAACCATGTACATTCATACATATGTGGATACGTATTTAGTGAGGAAAAAGTAATTAATTTTATTGCATATTTCATTTGAATATGAAGGATTTGACATTTGAAGGATATTTCGGAATAACATTACTCATCCTGAATATTGATATCCAAAAATTGTATGATGCTTAATCAAAGGTTTGTGTCAACATACAAACAATATTGAATCAATGTCATGGAAATGAAAAATGTATTATACAAATACCGATCAGTATTTTATGGGCTTAAACAATTATCAGCTCGGTCTTATGTGATTTAATTATATAATTTTTCGACTCGATGGTGAGTCAATTTTCAAATTTAAAAAAAATCCAATTGACTTCATATTTATTAACTTTATCTATTAAATTTTATTAAATGTTTGTACTCTGTTGTGCTGTTTTCAAATTATGTTAATATAATCTCTAAGGATACAGGTTCGACATATACCACGGTTTTTTAATGAATTTAACAATTGCACAGTTAATAAAAATATATTAGCTCATTAGTGCTCCAATGGCAAACAAAATATATTCAATTAGCTATTTATGACTCTTAACTTGAAACCAATCAGAATACCTTTCAAATAAAATTCATCCATTAACAATTATTTTATATTAACTATAAATTTTGACTTCTTTAAGTAAAATTTGCGACCTATCCCCATGATTAAAACACCTAAGATTTTAGTTGAGATACTCAAGCATGTTAACTACACTTCACAGCCTTTATTTTATTCATTATACTTAATTTAGTTTCTCATAGGCCTTTTCAAATTAAATATGTCAATTTATATCTTTTTGGATGTAACTTTTAATTTGATCTATTTTTACAATTTGTGACGCCTCTTAAAGATTCATCAGAATAATTTGTTGTGAGAAAATAACAATATTTATTCGTCAAACAATTATGAGAGAAAAATTATCTTAGCTTGCTTTTATTTTGACATGCTACATATAACTCAATACCAATTCCTGAAGTACTTTAGAGTACTGTATCACACATTGCGGGATTATTATGCTTAAACAATTATTCTTGCTTACTTTTGTGTTGACGTGTCACCAAAAAAACTAGATAATTTTTTTTGTGGAAGGTCTGTTCATTAAGTTGTATTTGTATTTTTTTTTCTCGTAAGAGTAGCAGTTTTCAACTGTTTTATTGCATGATACCAAAATTCATTAAACCATGTTCAACATAGAAATAGATTGCATTTCGTTAAAAAACTCCAACTTTTAAGGGATTATATTTTTAATAAGAAGTACATGGAAAAAATACCTATGATAATCTCACACTAACAAATAATATTTTGCCGATCTAAGGGTGCATAACGGCCTTTAAAAAATCAAATGATCCTTTCTTATTAAACAAAATAACTAGATAAAGAAAAGTCTCTATTCCTTAATTTCGTTTTTTAAACCTAGCCTGCTTTTATATTTACACGTCATATATATAGATATTACTTATCAATGAAGTTTTTATTCTCATAGCGGCATGCATTAAAAACTGAACCACCTAGGCACGAAAAGTGATTTAAAATGATGATGAATCATTGACTCTCTAAATAACAATCAACTTTAATACATTTCTTCCCCGTAATTCCATCGCAAGCATAAATATTTTATACTCGTACAATATTTGTAAGCATATAAAGCCTAAGTATATACAATATTTCCAAGAGAGACACACCTAATCTAATTTAAGTAACTGACAGAATATATATATGAACAAATAACCAAAAATAAAAATCGAAATTTTATTCTTTCAACCAAGTAACAAAAAACTTCCAAAAACCCTCATATTTAAGCACCTATGACATTTACACATTAAGTTATGTCAACTGTGGCTGCTTTGCATGATATTTCAAAAAATAATCTGCTAGTGCTTTTAACTCTTTGACAACAAAAGTTGAAATAGTAACTATGTTTATATGGTTTTTCGTATGGTCATTAATTGTAAAGTGTAGAACAATATCTTTTTATAAAATTAGTTGCATCTTTGATTTTCAGACGGGTTGTATTTGTATCCCTCAAACCTTGAAATGCCTATTTTTACATGTCAAACATATCATATATGGGCGAAAACATAGAGTTATGGTAATAAATTATACTTAAGTTTATAGATTGTTATAAAAATTATGAATTTTTAATGTTACACCGATTTTATATTAATAAATTCAAAATTAACTTCCAGTGTTTCTTTATAATTAAAAGCACACTGAACATATAAAATCATAATAAAGTCTTTCAAAATTTGAACAAATAATGTGAACTACAATATATAAAATACTTAAAAGGGTGAAAAAGTTACAAAAATTAAATGAAATTTAAGACGATGCTCATAAGCGGTACGTCGTTAACAAAGGATTAAAAGGCTTAAACTGTATTCTTTATACGCTTTTTTGTGGCATTTATTCAAAATTGCGTCAATTTTGATAGGAAGGGGTTATTTAACAACGTTGCAAGTAAAAATTTGTATATATAGAAAATATTTTTTTCGTAAAAGTGTTTTCTATTTTAGAGCCTAATATATTGGCAATTTACCCTCTATTACATTTCTGGAGTGTTTTTACAACCCCAGAGACTAAAATATCTATGTAAAATCATTTTCTTGTTTCACCTATCATGAGAACTGTTAATTTATCACATATTTCCTGATGTAATTTTTTTGAGATGGTTCTTCAATAGTTTCTGAGTTATTAACAAATTTGGGAATTAATTATTGAGGTTTCTAAAAATATTTTAATGCGACCTCTTATTTATCTACTCTAACGATTAATATATGAGAAGTAGAGGGTGAGGAATCGGAGATTTACAATTCTGTAAAGAAAATATATTGTTTGGTAATAATTTATTAAAGTAGACTATAATCTATCCTCTTTAGTCTACAAAAAATAATATTTTTTTTCTCATACTACTATTTGAGATTATGAGTTCACAGGTACAAAATATAGGAGAAAAAAAGTATTTAAATGGTTCACTTGTGTTTATAGTATCATAGGTAGAGTTGTTGAGAATATGACCTACTTGTAGTGTTGTGTCAGTCCTTATTAGAAACGGAGGCTGCGGTCTCATCCAGTTCATTCCTGTATAACATTTCTAAAACTAAGAGAGTTCGGTCCTTACGGATGTCCTTCAACTTTTTTTTTTTTGTTCTATGTAGTTCTAGTAATTGCAGTCCGATGGACCGATAGTCTTAAGAATCGTACTCAAGGACTGTAAGAAAGGCCTTACGACTAGGTTGGACATAATAAATATGGACTGACACGCTACTACGTAACGCTATACTAAAAAATAAAGCCTGACGGTTTGAGGAATGTTAATACAAAAGCGGCATAGCTGTCATGATGTTTTGTTAGATATGCTGCGATAAATTATAAGAGGATGGAAATAAACAAACATCTTAATGTGTAATTGGAAAGAACAAAGGGAGGAATTAGTCCAATGTGGATCTTTAACTTATTGTCAACAAGAAAAAATCTTGTAGGTTCATATTTTCTACAACTCTAATTAAATTTAAAAACAGGTACATTTTATAAGTCGGGTGACTTAAAAAAGAGTTAAATATCCATAATAAGTCCACAAATAACTCATTAATAAAGGTCACATGTCTTAATTTCCTTAGCTAATCAATAAATGGGTATTTGATCAATTACATTGACAAATAAAAACTTGAAAAAAATGACAAAAATGTTAATTAGTTTTCAATTTTTTTTTATGGTCTCATAATTATATGTATATATTTATATTGCATGATGAGGATTTATTATTATTATTATTGGGTATAGAAATGGTATTTATAAGAATAAGAAAATAAAAAAATATTTTTTTTTATAGAAAAACAAAATAAAAATTTTGTTTTTCTGTATTTCTTTATATTACAAACATTTACAAAATCTTACAAACACGAAAAAAAAAAATGAGTGTTAAGTAAATAAATAAAATTAACTCCTATTTTAAGTAGTAAACCCTTGTGGTTTTGAGTTACGTACATATGAGTCCTCAAAAATCCACTAATAAAGATACGTAGTTCAAAGAAAATATTGCAATATCTAAATATTTATATGATGAAGGAAAAAAATTACTAGAGTTTGTACATACTGCTAAAATATATTCAATTAAAGTAACTTTTGTTTTATGATATGGCAATTGAATATATATATATATATATATATTATTAGGCAATAATGAACAGAGGAAGAGTTAAGTTATTTATGTAGATATTTTTCTTCAATGGAAATGAAAGATTAGCCATTAGTTCATTTATATAATGTATAAACCAATCCCATTCCAGCAGAACATAAATAAGTATGTCAACTTCATAAATTAAAGTTGATCACATAATTCAACTAGTTTTACTAAAAATAGCAGAATGACTGATAAAAAAAAGACCCTGTGTCAAATTTTGATGCGTAATAATCAAATGAGTTATAATCTTTTATTTTTGAGATATGTATATTTCTGCTTTGTATGTATTATTATTGAAAAAAAAAACCATTAAACTCTCTACTCAACAATTCAAAATAAAAGTTATCTTTTGTCTTAAGTAAAAAGTAGATTTAAAAATGAATATTTTTTGGATTTTTTCAAAAATTGAAAATATTAGTTTTAATTTGCTTTAATTAAAAAAAGGGGTTATTTAATTTAAAATGTGAGTAATTAACTGCGTTAATTAAAAAAAAAAGTAATTTAATATGTTTTTGAATAGTTTGATCAATGTATTTACAAATTTTAATCACTTTTGGATTATAGGAAGTGTAAAAATAATATTTTATCAGTCTCAGTTTAACCAATATTGCCAACATTTTTTCCATTCACCGATAAGATAAAAAAAAGTCATATCTAAAGAACACAAACTAACAGTTTTATTATTATTATGTTTCAACAAGTTTCTAAATAACTTAACTCTTAAAACGTCAAGTAGGGTAATGAAAGTCATTTTTGAAAATTATTTATACTCTCTCACCCTTAAAAAAACCTTTTTGTCCCTGAAAATCAATATTTGTATGCCATTTAAAACATGTGACTTCACTTTTAGCTGTTATAATTTTCCATGATTTTTTTAATTTCATTTGAACATTTGTAATCCAGAGGCTAAAAGCTTGCATAAAAAGTCCTTTATGCCCTTGGTATGTATTAACAATAAAATAAAACAATTATGTCTCTTAAATAACAATGAATCTATATTTATTACTTCAGAATGTATTAAAGGCTAGAAAGAGAACTACTTCACTATGCAAATGGGAATAATTATTGGGTGCCTAAAGTGGCCATACAAGACCATTTTGGTGTTTTGAGGTTCAATTTGATGGTTTAGAAAAGTATAAATATGATCTAAAACACATATTAGACTTTTTGTAGTTACAACCTAAATAGTATCAGTTATTTTCTAAAGCAGTTATTGCTATTTTTTAATTCTTAAGAAGGGAACATCTAAGTTGAAAATATTAACTAGTGATTGTGCTCATGAAAGACGTAGAGTAACAATGAGAGTTTGTTCGGAAGTTATAAGTGTAAAACCTTGTTCAGCTTAGAATAGATTTGAGGATCGGCATTGCAGTAATTACAGCCTATATGCCCTTGCTATATAAAGAATGGGATTTGGGATTATTTATTTCCTCTCCCGGCTGCTTGCAGCTGACTTAATAGAAGTTCATGACAGATAAGCTATTTTCCACCCAAATATTATTTAAATTTGTCAGGATTACCAAGTTAATTTTCAGTTAATTTTATTTTAAATTCCAAAAGGTCATATTTTATACAACTCAATCGTGAGTTTTTTTTCCCCTAAAAATTATTATCGACTCCAAATAATAAATATCGTTCGGGCCATAATTTATATTGTTAATAAAGCTATCAATTTGATGTGATTAATATTTACTTAGAAAAATTGTTGATAGAAATAATTACCGGGCTATAAAAATGGAAAAAAAAAACAGGCAGAAAATAAAAACAGAATAGAATGATTCTAATATACCTACGTTAACCTTGATAATAAAAGTAGATTTACTCATACCTCCCCCCCTCTCTCTCTCCATCTTCCCAGTCGCTCTCTCATGCCCCTTGTCTAACAATGAACCATTAATCATGGGTATGTCATCAAACTAATACATAATTTATATGTAGATATCTATATAGACAATGAGTATAAATAGGGGTTCATGCAGGTCTCACCAAATGCAGTTTTTATTTTATTTTTCAAGTTTGTTTGTTTGCTTCTATCATCCATCCATCAGACCTTAAAAAGAAATAAACGCAAATCAGATATATATGTACAAGTACATACCTATATGTAATTTAAAATTACAATAACTCAAGTTTGATCCTAATTAAATAAGGTATAGGTAAATGTAAGGAAGAGTGGCCCTTAACAACTAATGATTTTTACTTTCTTTTTGCCTCAACCTTTCATTTTGTTTCCTCCATAAAAAAACATCGCTGTGCAAAATATTTTTCACTTTAATTGATATTTAGATCCTCACTTCTTAATTTTATACCCAGATTGAAAAGTAAGACCGCCAGAAATTGATATTTAAAAATTTTCTAATATCATAAAGTTAAAATATAAAACGTAATAACAATACCTTTACAGGTTTAGTAGTCTTTATACCTTCAATATCGATCATTTTTAACGTCAATTAGAATACTAAAAAATATTTTTTGATTTTCAAAATATTGTATTTCGATTATAAATCATGATTTGAAACACTCTTCACTTTTCGTTGTTGAATAGATTTTAATTTATTCTTCGTGTAATTTGTGTTGAAAAAATACAAACTTCAGCAAATTTTAAAAAATTTGCAGTTTTAGTAAAAAGTTTGATAACCAAGAACGGTTGTCGCTCCAATGTTATAATCTATATATGATATTTAATTCAAAATAAAAATTACCCAACTTTGATCCTAATTAAATAAACCATTGGTAGTTATCATTTCCCGTCAAGGACTTGCTTCAAAGAAATAAATCATGTATATTCTATAGACATTTTGTATAGGTACTTTGTATATAATCTTCCTTAAAATTATTTTATGGCAAGGTACATTATGAGTTTATCCCTTTCAATTATTATAATACTTATTTGTTGGATAATAGCCATAAATATAGCCATCCGGCTTTTCTCATTTACAAATTAATAAGAATCATCTCTCAGTTTAATAAAAAATGAATTGTATGTTTTTTTCATAATAATATTATATTAACATCATATATTTTTCTATGAGAAGAAAAATCCTACTGACTACATGATCAATGTCTATTTCGTTAACTTTTTTTCGGCTAGACGCGTTAAACTGATACAAATATAACTCTACAACTAAAGTACAAAGTAAGATTCACGAATTATCCCTTTTAATTG
This sequence comes from Lepeophtheirus salmonis, assembly GCF_016086655.4. Taxonomy (NCBI): domain Eukaryota; kingdom Metazoa; phylum Arthropoda; class Copepoda; order Siphonostomatoida; family Caligidae; genus Lepeophtheirus; species Lepeophtheirus salmonis. The sequence goes on along the minus strand of NC_052131.2, from coordinate 9,918,549 downwards.
AATTAACAAGGTAAATTATGTAAAAGGAAGAAAATTTTGGATATGCCCTGAGAGGAAACAATATATCACATCATTTGTATTACTATAAAAACGACATCATACGGGAAAAAAGATTCCACGTAACTAAGGATTCTACCTATGCTAACAAGGGAGATTCGCCTCTTAGTGTATAGCTATGATTGATATTAATATTTATTAATGTAGAAATTCGGTAAAAGACAATTTTTTTCTGCCCTGGTATTACATGATTCCTTCCAGACCAATGATGAACAAATTTTCTTTAGTTCCATGTTGAAAAACATACCATTAAATTTAATTAAAAAAACATAGAAATTTACTTAGTAAAAAAAAACAAAAAAAAATTTGACAAATTTTAATTTTGTACATACAAAGTGGATATTGATGAGGTACCAAATAAAAATATATCTACGCAATATCTGACACTGTTTTAGACCGATACTATGATTGACTATCGGTCTCAAATTATAGAATTCTCATAATTGAATATCTTCCACATCGGAAGGACTTTTTTTTTAACTTCTTATGATGTTATCAAAATAAAAAAATGGAAATCACGTCATTACAAGTTAATAAATACAATGTTGATTTGGTAGAAAATCCATTTTATTTCGAATGTATATTGTACATTTTTTCTAAAGATTGTAATTTTTGTATCAGTCCTAAACCTTGAGCCACTTTTCTCTAACGTTAAAAATAGGAGCCTCAAAATTAATTTATTTTAAATTAGAAATTTAATTCAAATTTAAAAAAAGGAAAGAACACAACACATCTATTTTTGTCATAGGCCCCAATCACGGTAAAACCAGCTATGTCCTTCCCCTGATAAAAATGATTTGATCTCAGACTTATTAAAATATCAATTCATGCCAAAGATTTATATGATCATTGACGCATTGTTTTATATTACTGATTTTTTTAATGTTAGGTCTAGAGGCTGAATGTCATCGAATTATAAAAGTTATGGATTGTTTTATAATTTCAGACCTAAATCATTACACTAATATTCCTATTTAAATACTATACAACCCTATTCTAAGTCATACCTACTTAGGACTTGAAAGTAACACAGGAATATTGTTATAGAAAAAGCAAAAAAAAAAAATAATCATAATATTAATCGAGTTAAATCAGTTTTATTTCTTAACTTCACAGCAGGAGATCCACTTATTGAGATCACGTTATAGGATGGGGGCTTCAACTTACAGCAACGAGTCATCCCATTACACATGGTACATACCTCATAGATCTTTAAATAAGTATTTTCATAATAACAATAATTTCTCACGCACTAATATATCACTTCCATTCAAATGGTGACATAATCTGTTTTTTATTTCATGAGGTATTTTTTTATATGCGCAGTAAGAGAGATAGATTGACAGCCCTTTTTATATCTACAGCTTATGTGATGCCATTTTCAAAGTCAAATGCCTTTTAAATCTGAGTGGTTATAATTTTTCCTCTAAATTTTCCTTTTATACATGAGAAATTAACTGGAGTACTGTTCAACATGTACATATTTATAGTCTGAATGGAAATTTAAACTTGTTCTTTGTGACTCTATCAACTGTGGATTTTAATTAAAAAATATCTACAAAATCCATCTTTTGGGCACTAAACTGTAGATAGTTTTCAAAGTTATTTATACCAAAAGAAACTATTTACTATTTTTTGAATAACAAAATACTCTTAAGTTTATAAAAGATTCTACACGATCTACACAATTAAATCTTGAATAGAGTAAGATCTTAGCTTCAAGGAAAAATATGCTTTTATCATAAGCATATCTTAAACTTATGTTAAAAAATATATATTTAGTTTCATAAAATCAATCAATTTTTTTTTTGCTCACAAAATTAAATGTAAGATGTTTCCCTGTCTCACCAAATGTTGAAATTGCTGAATCCATGTTTTGGGGATATGATGTGTAATTATTATAGATACGTGGGTCTTGATATCAGTATAGGTTTCGGTTTTGATCCATTTGATTTTGGGCTTGTTGTTAAAACCAACAACACTAAAACAGAACTAGGTTTTTGGATCCAAAGAGTCTTGGTCTTACCTTTTACTCGGGTAAAGTCGTCTTTACCCAAACACTAGAAAATGTTTAGATAAAATATTTTTTTATAGTACGTATTTGTGAAATGGATAAATTTTCTATTTAGATATTTTTGTAACTAATGAACAGTGGCTTTAAATTATCTTGAGAATTTTATATTATAACCTGCAAACATTTGGTTTAAATATGGATACCTATATACGCAAGTAAAGAGCCACGCAATGGCCACCACAAGCCAGCATTATTTTAGAATATACATTAAAGCTTGAAAGTGAAGTAGCGAAATGCGTCTGTTAGCTTGAGTAGATTAATAGTCGTGCTGTTATATTTTTTCCTACTCACTGTGCTGCATTTTATGATACTACAGATGATGTCATTTTATCATTTATTCTCATTTTCCGTTATGACATACCCACCTTTTTCTTCCCTTTGCCAAATGTATACTGTTAATTTAGTTAAATTGGTGAATTCATAGAAACTGCTTAGGAAACTGCTTAGTTAGTTATAGAGTACAAACAAAGCTTAAAAACACTTCTAGTGGGCGAAAAAAAGTGTTACTACGCCTAATCCCTCGCACAAATATTGATCATGTGGTCTTCATTTCTCTACTTTGCTTATAGTTTTGATATATAACAGTATTATTTAGCCATTAGATGACTCTTATTTGAATTACTATTTTTTATAATCCTCATTTAATTGTAACATTAATAAGTATATAGATATCAATCAAATACATTTTAAAGGCTAGGCATACTATAGCTAGCTACATGTTAGCGTTGAGTACAGAAAAGTTTTTCTATTAATTTAAAATTACCCTGAATTTATTATCCAAAGAGTTATATACTTATAGAAAAAGTGAGTGAGGTACAACTCATGCGTATTTGAAGCATATTTTCACCAGCCCTAATTGTGATTTAAGACTGAAATATTTATTAAAATTGTTCTGGTATATAAAAACTCTTTGAACCATATGTATTTATAAAATATGTAACAAGCACTTTGTCATAGCTTGAAGTAAGTTAAAACAAAGAAACTCATATTTAGATTCATTGGTGTATATGTTCTTAAAATATATGCTGCCCAATTATATTACGTGGAAATTGAGAAAACAATGCTCTTAGTTGTGTATGCATTTGACCCATACTTCTTTTTTTCTATTTAATTGTTGCTTTGTTAATGGTCAATTCACTTAAAAGGAATTAAAGACGTAAACGGGATTGATTTTTTTAAAGGAATTCTACTGGTCGACTACTTGAAAATATCTTATTGTTGTTGGTATTATGAGTTAACATCGCTTATACATCGACCATGAGTGTAAAGCAACTAATAGATTGAAATCTATAGATTTTCTTATTCTTAAAAAAATAGAAATTTCTTAAGTCATTCATCATTTAATTAAGTATGAGTTAAAATGGCTTTTCATGACAGGAAACACTTTGATATATTTTTTTTCGACTTTGAATTACTTTTTAATGACCCCCTTTCTACCTAGGTCATTTCAACCACTACCCATCATAACTACATATTATAACAATCAAAAGGTAATCATGAGTCTGACCCATAAAAAACGATTCTTTCATTTCCATCGATAAGGCACCAATTATATTCATTGAGTGAGTAGCTGATATATGTATAGGTAGCTAGTAATAATGTACTTATCTACATGGCATGGCTTTATGAAATTGACCTTTTTTTTATTTTTTGCTTCTTCTTCTTTATGTCATAAAGGTCAGGCACTTTTCTTCTCCTCCCATTTGAAGGAATGAGCTAGTGGTGCTACGAATTGGTGGTGAGAAATTTCCGGGAGTTAAAGATTATTTTTACTTTTTGGATATATAAATTAAGAAAATTCATGTATTTGATACCGTTAGAGATCATGCGATGATCTTGAGGATAAACAAGTTGAGGGTGAGAGGGTTTGGTCTCTGAGAAACTTTTATATAAAGCCATGTATGTACAAGAAACGTAGATATATTTCAACACGAATATAATCATTTTTGAGTAAACAAAATATTTTTAGTATTTATTTTTTGGGGAGCATCAATTTGGACATGCAATATATCAACGGAAGATCCCAATAAACAATTCATTCTTTTAGTTGACTCATCATTTTTTAGCAACATACTTTTATTCATAATATTTAAACCTTGTTTTATGTATTTTTTTTGGTTCAAAATCTTCATAGCTGTAAATATATAATTAATGTATCATCAAACAAAAAATTATGTGAATCTCTTACTTATGGCCTTTCAGTGATGCAAACGTATTTTGCTTATTGAAAAAATACAGAAAACACGTGATTTATGACAAGTTACAAATATGTTTTGTGTTATAGAAAGAAAATCATTGCTTTTTTATCAGCGTAAGAAAAAATAGTCAGTTATTGACTTCAAATTAAAAAAAAAAGTGGATGTAAAATAATTTAATATCTTAAGTTTTGACCAATTTTCAAAGGAAGAAAAACATTTTTGCTCTTTAAAATAAAGAAGGATTTCAAAATTTCAGAAAAATATGACAATATATATTAACTAAGAATGTTTTATAGGGGTTATTGGATACATACATAATCATTTTAAAATTACGCCACTTTACGATAGTTTCATAGCTAGTTGATTTGTCACAATTTGTGTCATAATTCTTATACTATATATATGCGGTAGTAATTTGACACATTTAAAAAAAAATATATAGAATCTGCATTAATTAGTTCAAAAGTCAACAAATTTTAATGTGTTTTAGTTTTACATTTATTTGTATTTAAAAAAAAGTAATTTGTGTTTCCTGTATATTATGTCATGTGTGCATTAGGTGTGTTCAAAAATGTCGTTCAAATGCAAGAAAGTACATTTATTTTTTTTACATTGGTAATTTTTCCCGTAAAATTTGTTGGGTTGTATTTTTACTACAAGAATAGTAGTTTGAATCAAAAGTTTTTGTAGCTTCTGAAGATTTTTTCTTTGTATGATCTCTTTATCAATGAACATAATAGACTCAAATTTAGTTTGTATTATTTTTTGTGTGGACCTTACAGGCTCCATTTTTTGAGAGAAGGAAGATATCTTTGGTTATTAATTTTAAGTCAATTTATTTTACTGAATCTTTTCTCTCTGGTCTTTTATTCACAAATAAATTTGAATTTGGAGAGTGAAACACACCTTTTTAAAAGCGACAAAAGACTACCTCTTAGCCACTAACAAAAGTGCTCAAACAGAATAAATAATGTAACCAATAAATAAATTATGTACAGTAATTGAGCAATAATTTTTTAAGACATCTTCGATCGCATGTACAATGAAAAAATACATCAATATAATTAATGAGATTCTCTATAAATACAAATAGCAATAATAATTAATTATTGTACTTATTCAACATTGATTGAGCATCTAACAACAGAATATATATGCTGTTAAAACACAAAACCTCTTATTTTTTTCTTTTATTTAAATATGCAAATTTTATTTGAGATTTATGTCTTTCAGCCGAAAAGTCTTGACAAATATTTAAAAAAAAATGCAGGGGAAAAACTAACATTGTGGCCTTGAAATTCTTTAAAAAATTCACATACAGTACTGCTACATATAAAGTCTAATATATTTTTATGTGGGTATGTACTATTGGAGTTTCCATTTGAACCACCGGCAGCAACTTTTATCCCCGTCACTACCACCTGAAGGACATTTGAAATGCTATTAGATCCACCAAAATTGTAACGAACATTTATGTATTAGTCAAACGAAGAATTATATATTTGAAAAATGTATCTTTTTAAACGCACTAGAAAAAAAAATTGTGTCAGTCAAAAAAAGAAAAAAAACAAAAAACGAAGCAATAAAATTGAGATGAAATTATGAGAGTCAAGGGAGGAATGGGGGAAAAAATAGGATTTTTGGTAAGCCACATGTTGTGGGAATTGACTCGAAATTAGTGAACTTTGACGACAATAATGTCGATTAATTTTTCATGCTGGTTGATATTTCAAGGATTCCATATATGTGTTAACTCATATGTCCTAGAAATACTCAACAAAAGTGAATATACAATATACAATGTTTTTAAATTTATTGTATATCGCAACCTTTCCTCCAAAAAGGCAAAAGATTAGTTAGTACTTACCGAATGTATACCAATTATCATTCAATATCTATCGGGAATTGTTCAAAGGTAGACAACAGCTTATTCAAATTGGACCAACCAATGTTCGTAACACTATTTAGAGGAGAGAAAGTAGAAAAAACGACGACAGAACAACAAAATACAGTGTAAATTTTTGCGTAAGTGAGGTAATATTAAATATTTCTATCTATGTATCATATAACTGTTCCAGAAATCTTTTCAAAACAAGTTAAAGTGTCAATTTGATGACTTGGTCGCTCAATTTTAAAATAAATTCATATAAAAAGTATACAGTAATAATTTGAAATTAAGGATGGTTATGTGCCTCAAGCATTGAGTTTTATTGAGGTCTGTGTCTTTTCATTTTGAGGCCAAATTGATTTTAAAATCTGAGTCGATAGAGTGAGTTGCAAACTCTAGTAATACGATTTACTCTTGTTATAATTGTGCATAAATTGTTATAATAATTATAAAAATATAAAGAAGAGTCCACTTTTTGGGTTTACCATCATTGTCATAAGTTCAAAAAAAAAAAAAAATGGAGATATTTAGTTTAAAAATTTGAAATTATGTCTCAATCCTCAAATTTCATTCAAATTCAATATTTTTAACTTAATGTCCCACAGAAATCGGGAGTATTTTCACTTTGACCAGAACCTTGCAGTCGCATTACTTAATTACAAAAAGTGTAATCTTTATGGAAAGAAGAAAAACCAACTCAAAATCAATTTTTGATATGTCTAAAACTATAATTAGCTATATTTTTATTTATTATGTTATTTTTCACGTGTAATAATAGCCTCAAAACGGCTGCAAATAGATCGGCAGTCCTTGACAATTAAGGTCTTATCCATGGCGTATTACACTGTCATCAATTCAGCTCGAAGCGAATCTAAATTTGGAAGTTATATTGAGGCAGACAAAAAGTCTGCCAGATTGATGCTACATATGTTTTTGGTCCTTCTTGGATGCATTGGACTGTAATTCAATTATAAATGTTGGATACTGTCCGGATGTAGATGATAATGGATTCTGCAGCCTTCTCGGTAATGACACAGGTACTTCAAAGATTGATCATATGTTGCCATTTTTGTTGTTTCTCCAACCCAACATTTTTACACTTAGAGACATGGAATAAAAAAATTTTTTTTTTTTTTTGTTACTGCTTTCATTAGATTGCATATTGTATCATCATATTTAAAAACAACTGTTATAAAATTATAAATAAATAATTTTGCATTTTTTGTGCCCACACTCTATATAGTCGCTGTAAAACTTAATTGAAGTGTTGGATTCGAGTAGAGGAAACCGAATTTAATTGAGTTCGAGTTTTTGAGAATTTATCCACTTATCATATGTGATTTCTTTTTAATAAATTAAATTATTATTCCTTTAATAAGAAATATGTTTTTATTCTCTTTTTGAGTGATCACTCAAATATTAAAACTTGTTTTCGGGCAAGTTCGAGTATTTTTTAAAAACTGTCGGTTTTAGTAAAGTTACCAGCTCTGGTAAATACAACCCTTCATTAGGTGCATTTCCCTTTTTGAGACATACTGGTTTATAATGTATAAGTGTCCAACAATTAATTATAAATTGAAACAAATAATTTCTGTAGTGTTGGTAATGGGTACAGAAAATTTTGACAAGCAGGCTAAATTTCTTACACCGCAAAATATTTAAATGTGGAGTTAAATTTCGGATAAGGTACTTTCATCAATAAATGTTAATGCACAATGACGGAAAAATAAATTCAGTACCAATTGAATATTTATTAAATAATTGCCTTCTGTGTATTCTGAATTTTTATCACGTAATTTACGACTATTTGCAATGTTTTATACATAGTTTTTCATAATTAATATTAGTTTTTGTGATTTAAAACTTTTCTTTGCTGAAATACAGTTACTGAACGATTTTTGAGAGAAAACATTCGACCAAACAAAAAAAATCATATATTATGTGTTAATTTATAAAAAAAACTAGATCAATATTTTGTTATGACATAAAAAACTTATCATTTAATAAATCATTATATTAACTCAACTTTGAGTAAGACATGCTCATAGTTCAAGGTAAATACTTTTTAAAACCACAATTATGATGGTTTTAAAAGTAATAATAATAACAAAAGAATGCTTACAAATTATGTATGTACTTAAAGTATTATTCATATTAGCAAAAGTGGAAAAGTCAAAAAAAAAAGTTGACGGTTTGTGCAAAAATAATTTAATAAGACAAGACACGCAAATAATTTAGCGTATATGATTTTTTCTCTAACTCTGTACAAAGAGGTATGATAAATAAAAATATCTGAAATATGTAAATAATGCTTTGCTCTACAGCAGAGATTATTTCGATGTGTGTATGTAAATATCTAAGATCTATGTATTGAAGGGATATATCTATTTCCTAGGAATAAACTGGTACTGCAAAAAACCTCTCAAACCTTGTGGAAAAAAAATGAAACTCATTCTTTGATAAATGAGAATGTTCATACTCCAAGACAACCTCTCATTATGGTCTTCTTGCATCGTTGCATACACATTAAAGAATCATATTGAGTGTTTATATCCTGTGTATTTATACACCATACGGGGTGCGGAAGCAATCTTTTTCAAAATTTAATTATTTCAAAAAATAAAGTGCAATATACAAATAAAAGTACTTTTTATTGAAAAAAATAGGAACACCTCGGGCAGGAATCACATTATCAAAGCGAAGAAAAACACCTGGCAATGTCCTTCTGGATGTATTCCTTCGACATCTGATTCCAGTTCTCATACTATCCGCCTTGACACACTTGACCTCAAAAACACACAACACAATGCAGTCAAGAGGATTGAGATCTGGTGAGTATAGCGAACTAAATACTTTGATTAGAAAGAGAGGCAAAGTTTTTCAGACAATGCGTTTGAGCCTTGAGAGATGTAGGAGATCAAGCCCACTCACAAGTTCATACATAGTTTCCTTCAGGGAAATTTTCCTTTACAACAATTTACTTCAAAACCCTATTGTAGGAATTGACATTCACTATTGTCTTTGTCTTGAAGAAATATGAGTCCATCTTCTTGTCATCAGCCGAGACACATGACCTGAGCGGCTTGATACTTTGTTCTGAAGGTCCCCTGAACCTGCTTTGATAATTTTGAAATAAATATAAAATTTCGGCGATTTAGAACCTAGTCTGCTTCTTATCAGAAAAATGTTTCATCATCTATAAGATCAGACACTCGTAGCCTTTTTCTTACTGTGTACTATCTTTTCGACTGATTTCAAAAAGTATAAATTTAGATAAGAAAAGAAAAACTAACATATCAGCTGGTTGGATATTATTTTGTTTTGCCACTCATATAAAGCTAGAATCAAGTAAAAGTTAGTGGAAAAGTTATCTACTGCACTTTGTAGAAACATATATGTTGGGTCATGTCCACCATGGACACAAACCCCAATTTATTTGATTACATATATGCCATAAGACACACAAATCTTTCCTAAGCATCTCAAGTATGTATGTATTTAAATATGTATTAAATAAAAGCCCCCTAATATCAGTTTTGTGCTTGTATATATCAAGATGAAGAAAAAATTTCATCTTCTTCACGTGTTTGTACTCGTATCTTAAAAGCTCATGTTTAAGAGGATCACAGTGATAATGGTATCTGATGAATCACACCATGTTGCTCCCTTCTCTACATATATATATATGTACACTGTGCGAGTTGTAAGAAATATAACCTAAAATGAGTGTGATACTTTTTGTATAACGTTGTATACAACAACTACATAGACTATGAAATCAGTATTTAGTATACGTTGGGTTTTTGCCCTCTAGGAGCCTTGGGTATTACTCTATAACTAACTACGCAGCCTCCATGATTTCATCCTTTTAACTGAACTTACAAGGTAAATTCTATAACGATAAGAAAAAGTTGGATACGTCATAACGAAAAATGGCATAAATGATAAAGTAATGTCATCTGTGGTATCAGAAAACACTACCTATTTTGTGTATGTGTGTGTGTGGAAATACCAGTTTAACCAGGAATCTACTCAATTCAACAATCGTCTTTAACTATTTTATTTTGAAGATTTAGTACATATCCTAAAAACGCCAACATTACGCTGCTCTTTACTTACACATATAGCTGACTATATTCTAAAGAAATGTTTTGCAGTTATTAAAATATATGATCAGGATAATTTAACTTTGCCGTTCATTAATTTCAAAATAAATATACTAAATAAACAGCCTTTGTTTTTTAGTTTCTTTTAAAAATTAACCTGAAGAGTTCTTTTAATTATCCAATGCTGTTATCATTATTTATTAATTCTTGTAGGGGAACATCTACCCATAAAGTGTGTTTCATATGAATGATAGAGAGTTATTGTTTAGTGAAAGGGGAGTCACAAGATTAAATACTTTTTAGATTCAAAGTATAATTTAGAATCGACATCGGATTAATTCATGTCTACATCTTTACTAGATGGGATTTTATTTATTTATTTCAATTCATAGCTCCTTGCAGTTAATCCAAAAAAACGTCATTACAACTAAGTTTGTCTCCTCCCTCAAAAAAAAATCAAAATGTCAGGGGTACCACAAAAAACTTAATGATTTTTTTTTACAATTCTATACGTTGTACATAGTTATCTTTCTGTGATTATATTCTAGTAGGTCATATCACATCATTAAGAAATGAATAAAATAATTTTAAATACATTAGATATGAATTTGTAGAGAACAAGCCAAAATTGAGTCTTCAAAATATTAGGCATATATAATTAAAGGATCAATAATCATAATAAAATTGCAGATTTTTTACTTATGGCCTTTCATTGTCGTAAATGTAATAGGCCATCGAAAAAGTGATAAAATTATGTGGTCTTTGTAAAATAATATATCTAACTTTAAAGGTGGACAAAATCATTAATTTTTTATAAACATCAGCAAAACTTATGAGTCGTCTACTTTCATTTTAAAAAAATGCTTAATTTTCAACCAAAATTCCAAAATATTGATTAAAAAAATCGAGAATCTTCGAATTTCATACTGATTTAAAAAAGAACGCTATTTTTCTTTAAAATAGACAAGGGTTCTATTTAAGAAAAAATTATGACTACGCATTAATTTAGAGGGCATTATAGAGCTAAAATTATGGAATAAATAGAAGGATAGAATCACAATATCTCAAAACACTTCGACATAAGTATTTGTAGATAAGGAATTATCAACTGATCTCACACTCAAATCCACATTTTTCATATGTGTATAATTACGTGGTTCATTACACACAAAAAGCATTTCATTTAGACATCAACCAACTTTCAATCAGCTCTTACATCATGACATTTTTGCATACTTCAGTAATGCTTCATAATAAAATTGATAAAAATAGACTTAAAGTAGGCAGTGAATGTTATTAATCTTTCTAAATTTTTTTTATTTAATCAAGATTAAGATATAATTCCTTATTGTACTACATATACAATTTATATTAAAGAGTATTAACATTTTTGATTAATTTACTTTTACCCAACTATAAGAGGTTGGTGACCACATTTTTGATCCTTGACCCACCTGTTTCGAAACACAGATGTTCATCATAAATTTTTGGACATTTCAAAAAGGTTGTTTAAGTTATATATATCCTTTAAACAGTAGATTCAAACAATTATAATATTTTTTTATGCAACATCAAGACTGAATGAATTTTTATTAATAATAAATTATTTATAGACATACATGTATTACTATCAAGTTTAAACCCTCTTGAAACTTTTTAGACGCTATTAGTTAAGTAAAAATTAGTTTTCTACATCTTACTTAATGCTTTAGTGATTCCACCCCATTTTTGAAACTATACGTCACCTTAATTAAGCATATAATAATTACAAAAAGGCACAATTTCGAAGTATTATTTTGCGTTCATTATATTTAAAACCAAATAAATAAACAAAACATAATATGACTTTGACGTTCACTTGCGTTAACTTATTACCAATATTTTTATACCGGCTACGCTACCAAAAGTAAGTACTTACGGAGGTGTTTGTAGGAATTTAAGTGAATGTTTTAAATGGAATTTTCTTTCTTGCTTTTTTAAAAAGACAATATTGTTATTGGAATAAGAAATTTGGATAATTACGTACATATGACCTTAATTTTGTAAAGCATATTGGCAATGCAAATATCAGTTCCAATAGAAATGTAGTATGGTAATGTACTGTATTAAATGAGACGGCATCTGAAAAATATAAGTGCTGAAATAGGACTTAGATAACACGTATGTCGTTGGGTTAATGCACAGTTGGGGTCCATGAACATAAAAACAATCTTGAACAAAAATCAAGAAAAGGAGACAATTCAAATTAATTTTTGACTTCATATACAACAGACCAATATTTCATTGACATATTTGAGTCAATTATAGGCTTTGTATTCAAATGTGTGAGATTAGTTTCTATACACAATAGTTTAAAACTTTGATTTTTAATTAAAAGATTTAAAATGGATCTACTATTGTCTTTCAAATAAAATCTATCAAATATTATTTATTTTATTATGAAGATCCATTTTCCATACTTTCAGTACAGTTTGCAGCCCTTCCAAAGGGTTAATAATAAGAATTTTGATGATATAATTTGCCACAAATGAAATCAACACCTCAAGCATAATTTTATATTGATCATTTGTTGACCAGAGTGATGTGTCACCATGATTCCTTTTCAGGAGACTATTAAACCTTTTTTCACGATTTTAGGAACCGTAATGTAACTGTAATTAAATCAATGGCGTAATATTTTCCAATGATATTCACACAAACATATAGAAGTATCTTAATCCTTTCAGAAAAGGTAATTTCATCCTAAATAGGTATGTATATGTATGAATATATAAATCGGTGAAGGTTGTGAGATGTTCCTATCAAAACATGGCTTAAATCCTTGTATAATTACGCCCTTTGGCCCTTCTCTTTTCTACATACATACGAGTGTTGAGACTCAGTTCGAACCCTGATTTTTTTTTTTTGATTCGGTCTTAAGTGATTTTTCTATACTGATGTGGACTAATATTTTGCCTCCGACTGTGATCTCAGGCACTAGTCTGTATTTGATTGTTTTTAAAACGTTTTTGGGGGCTCGAGCTATGAAGAGATTTTTTCTCCTATTCTCATATATGATCAGTACAAATATAATTTTTGCATCACATTTAACTTCATACGACATTAATTATGTTTATATTCACAATTTTGGAACATGCATGACGTCATTCACAATTCATCTGAACCGAATTTTGAAAGAGAGATATCCAGATAGGATTTTCTTTGGGAACAATCTAGACTTAATTTTTCTTAGAGATTGGTTAAGACCAATTTCATTTGAATCAACCGAACTAGTTCGAAAATCTAAAAATCATAAAGGTTTCAGACCGGTCTAGGATTTTTATACCGAACCCCATCACTAATAGATACATAGAAATAATGGCCAAGTATTAACCTGACTTGAAGTTCATTATATCCCTTACATCATGACCTCACGTGCCCATTTATATGTAGAGGTTGACTTTCTGTACATGAATAGATAGAAAAATGCACTAAGCTTGTTATTTATTTTATTATTGAGGATGGGGTTTTTGTGAAGATACTAACTTAATGGAAGGAAAAGATAGGAGTTTTTTTTAATTTTGAAAATTTGTCAAGATGGAAAATATATCATAATATACAAACAAACAAATAATTTACTTTACAGATGAAGAAAAATTATTTCTTTTTGTGTGTGTACACACATCATTCAAAATAACAATAATAGTCATCCTGAAGCACCACCCTTGCCCCTAAGGGTGGATCAAATAACACACCATAATTGTTTACTAATTTGTAAGGAGAAATACACCAAAAACATTCAAATCGAAATTAAATATCTCGACTCATAGCGGACAAAATTGACAATTTTTTTGTTACATACTACAGTAATACCTCTAACAAAAGCTATAAACCAAGTGGCGAATCGAAAACCATGTTATCAATATTTGTACCAACATACATATCTACCCAATAACTTTTTTATCCGTGACATGTACAATTGAATATTACTGTATCAGTAACTACACAACCTCCATGAGCTCCCCCTTTAAATTATGTTAGCAAGGTCAATTTTGCAAAGTGAAGAAGACATTGCATAGGTCACGTGGAAAAATGATAAAGTAACATCATCAGTGGTATCTAAAATGCAACATCTTGTGAAGGAAAAAAGATTTTTTGTAGATTAGGAAATTATTTATACTAACAAGGGCGTTTCGCCAATTGGTTTATAAATTTGCCCTGAACCAAAGCTGTTGGTAATTGATTTTTAACAAGTTGGAGTCCTTAATAATTTAACTTTGAGTATACTCAGTCTCCAGTTTGAGAGTATACCGGACTATTTGAGACTGACAGTGTGGCAGACCAAGAGTATATCCCTTTTCCACGGTGAATTTTATTACTCAAAACACTATTATATGAAAAATAGTGAAATCTGTACTGTTTGTACTTACATATGACATTTTGTTGGATGTATTTTGTCTGAAATTCAATTTACACGCTGTTTTTTTTTTCTTCCAATACTTGTCGACAAGGGGCCTGGAATTCCTTGCTTCCTTTATAGCAAAATAAAACAGCCAAAGTTAATTTACTAAAAAAAATAACATTTAATTTTTATAAAATAATGTCATACTGTGATGAGCTGTTCTATTTCTAGTTCTGTTATTTTTTTTTGTTCTTTTCTCAAGAAGATGACTTCAAATCATGCTTGCTTCAAGGAATGATGGACACGGCACAAGGAGTTGTTGTAGGTCTCAGCATGGGCTTAAACCATACATAGTTACATATAACTTTACAAGATCCATTACGAGAAAAAATTAATTCTTTTTAAATATTGTCAACTCTGAGCGGTTTTTTTAATTCGTTTTATTTCTTCCCCTTGTAGTAGTACTTTTATTCTTCTTTCTCTTTCTTCTCGCGCGAGTCTTCTTCTTCTAAAAAACAACCAGGAAAATTCCCGCCACCAACGACGAAACAGCTTCAACAGGGCAAGAAGAAGAAAAAAACACGAATATTGAGCGCTCAAAAATCTTTTTTCGCTCGTCAAGAAAATATTCCTATTACAAAATCAGTCGTTGTCAAACCCTCAGCAAAGAGAGGCAACAAGAGTGAATAGATATTTAGAAACAGCAAGTGAACCATAGTTTACAACAACAATTACAGGTTTAGTGCCTCAACTATGATGATTCATCATTTGAAATAAGTTACATATCTTACCATCGTACAGAGAGAGGTCATACTCTAAACAAGAAAACATTCAACGTATAAAATAAGTAAGTAAAATATAAATTTGTCAATTGCAAAAGCAACATTTTCTCCATATTTCATATAAAAATAAATATATTTAAAAAATCTGCAAGTTTTTATATATACATGAAATAGACTCCAAGTAGTGTCAGATATCCAAACTTGAAAAATGGAAAACAAAATTGACCATTTGACAGAAAATACTGAATATTATTTAAATAAATATGAGAAATAGGAAGTATCGAATAACATTTTCAAAGAAATATAGATGATGTTAAAAAAAAAGGAGTATTGTAGACAAGTGGACAGTTTAACAAAATATGAGAAATACAGTCTCTAATTACAGTCAATGATGTTTATAGAAATATATATAGGAAAATTTATTACTTTTAAATTAGAATATTTCCATGGATAAAAATATATATTTTTTACGGGTATTTTTTTTAAAATGGCTCTTTTTTTACGAACATATTTCTCCCAGAAAATAAAATTATAAAATATATAAATCGTAATTTATCTTTTATTAATGTATATATTTTTTGGTATATTTTTTGAGTATTTCTACGCTAGATGTCACCCCTCTCTCTCTCTAGCTGTTTGTATATGCATTAAATATGAAATTTATTTTAATGTTAAAATATGATTTTTTTATTTTATTGTATACATACAATGCAAATATTGTGCAAGTCTTCGGGAGCAAAAGGTCGCGAATGTTCAAAGGGTCAATTTTTTTTAAATTTAAATATATTTTTTGGAAGGGAAAGAGATTTTTTGTGCAATTCACGGATGCATGATTAATTGCTTTATGTTGTTATTTTTTATATAAAAAATAAGTTGGGAAAAGGGTGTTGACGTAAAAAGATTTAACATAAAAATACATACACACACATTATTACCTGAATTTTTAAAATACTTTATAAAACGATGATGTTTAGAGTCCATAATCATCACTCACACCTTTCTATGTATTTGGACCGTTTTTCTTATTTATTTAAACCATCACATTCCTAAGTATATAGAAAACAACCCCAAAGTGATGTGTTCCTCACTATAATTTTCAACATTTCTTGACTTTTTTCAGATTCTTTCTTTAGAAAAAGCAAACAAACAACTTATAACTTACCAAGAGAAATGGTTCTATTCGTAAACGGCGTGTCCCTGGATGAGGCACCCCGTGACATCCGCAGCTTCTTCCTAAAGTTCCCTCAATTTAAAGAGTCCTCTTCATCCCTAACGTCAGCCACTCCACGGATCATTGGACCACTTCGATCCCTATACGTTTCCCAAAGGGAATTCGCCGTCACACATCCACATGATAACAAAGTCACGATCTTGGGTTCGGATGACATTACTACTGCACATTTACTCATCATACGTCACACGGGTAAGAAATGTTTTCGAGAATGTAATATTTTTGTACAGGTCCCGCTATCAAAAGTGCTATTGAATGTATTTCGATAATTTTCAAGAAATAATATTAAACAAAAATGTTTTTAAGAAGCAATTTTTATTAACTTACAAAGCTCCATTTTTTTTTTTTTTCGAGGGATGAGGCAATTAATGACATTTTTTTAATACAAGAAAATCTTTACTCTTGTTTTTATGTATCAGTAATGTAGTTGAGATTGGGCTAGTCCACCAATTAGGGGGAGTTAAATCATGGCGAGTAATAGTTGCTGCAGTTACCGCTTTCAATTACAATTTGGTATAGTACCGTTTAAAATCCATAAGTACCCAGTTACCATAGGTGGAGTTGCCAGGAGGAACAAAGGGCCGAACTCTCCAATCTTTACCCTCAATATTGATTTTATGAAAATCTATGTTATATATATGTAGTATTCCAATAAAAAATAAGTAGGCCCCAACTCTGCTTTTTACCGATTTATATAACAACAATAAGACCAGAAAGTACATATGTAATGGTTGAGGAATTTGATTCACTGCTAACTAACAAGTATGTACATATTAGAACGTCGTTTCATTGAATTCGAGCGCCCTGCGTGTAAAACGAATAATTATGTATCCTAATAATGATAATTATATTCACGAAGGAGAAAAACTCAAAAAAAAAAAAAAAAGATCTGAAGTATAATGGGCTATATTTTCTTAAGAAGAATAAGAATATGTACATACGTACATATTGTATGCAATGAATCCGTGGGAACTTCTTACCATAAGAGTTATATTCGTTAATATACTTCTTCTTCTTCTTCTCCTATCTCCTTTATTTTTTATTATTACTATTATTTTGGTCGAGAAATATTTAAGGTCGATTTGAAAAGGCAGCAGCAGAAACAACATAGCTTGTAATTTCCATATTTTTGGCCATGATTAAGAGCTTCATTTTTTATATACCTATACTCATACAACTACGAAAAATATATCTTCATTCTAAGTTATGTTCATGTGTTTTGAATAGGGAGTGGAGCCACTGGGTTCTGTCATTTAGATGCTGGTCACGAAGAAGGGATCTCCTCTATGATCCAACGCATCCTGTCTCTCTCCTTTCATTACGACGGTCGATTTGAAATGCATCTCCTTGGTGGTTTTGCAGATCCCAAAGGAATTGCGCAGGATTTGACCGTGTCAATACTTCGTAAGTGAATCATGTTAGTCTTTATTATTCCAGCTATTTAATCTTGTTTTTTTAACTATACGTAGAAATCCTTCACAAGCAAAGAGCCGAGTTAGATCTAATCACATGTGCCGTGAATGAGCTCTGTACACTTCATCGCAATGGCGTTCCATGGCCTCTCATTTCTGGAATTGGTGTTTGTGTGGAAACTGGCGAGATTTTCCCAGCACAGTTTACCGATAAGGGACCTGACTTGGATATTCGGAATGCCCGAACACTCACAGGTGGAGAAAATGTTGGGGTAAGTGATATAATTAGCTGACATTTTATTTTTTCTACAATGTTATTATCTTTCTTTTACAGCTGATTGAGATCTACGATTGTTCACGAGAAGAGCTTCGCATTGGCCCTTTTTCTTACGAGCCTGTCCGTGCAGTGGACTTTTGGCTCCAACAAAGTGATGATTTTCTACGTCAAGCCCTCTCTACCTGCCCAGAGGTTGCACCTCCTCAATTTGTCATCAACCTTCGTGCTGTTCTCAAGCGGATCAAAGAAGATCCCTATCCTTCTGTCACCGTATTCCAGTCGAATTGTCCGCGATATTACCGCAAGGACGAACACTCTGGTCGTTGGCTCCCCTCATATATCAAAGAAGAGCATCCCCAAGTCATGCACCACCAACAAGCGCCTCAACAGGTTCTTCAGCAACAACAGCCCCAGCTCACAAACCACATTCCTCCCTCACATCACGTCCCTCCAACGCACCATCTTGCATCGCCTGGATGGGTCACACCTGCTCCCATTACTTGTACGGATAATTCGCTCACTCAACCTTATTATTAATTAATATTATTATTAGAAGTAGTCTTCTTATCCAACTGTTTCCACGATGTTTTTCACGCTGATCTAGTTACTATTATTATTATTATGTGTTATTCCCAATTTTTAAATATATATATGAATTCAATTTTTAATTTATTGCAAGATAAATATTGGATACAACAGCTTTGTATTAAACGGGTCATGACCTCTTGGTTATATTTATAGAGTACTATGTAATTGAAGTGTGTATTTTGCTACAGAATCGCTCTTACTAATTAAATCATTACTGCATTGAGGAAGACTTACATAGATATATAGATTGAAAATTATGAGGTCAGAGAGTCAAGCAAAAACAATCATTATGTCTTAATATCATGTACTCATAAAGAAGTCCTAAGAGAGGCAGTAATGTGAATATGTGAGAAACACACATTACTATGTATTAAGTTTGTTAAAAATGGGGTTCACGAAAGCAAGAAAGAATTATTTTTCTCAAAATTGAGCATGAATTATTTTTGTATTTTTCGACGTATTATAGTTAATTTTGAACAACAAATTATTTATATTTAACATTTGGTGGCTGTGAATATCGCACTTAGAGTAGACAAAATTGGAAGTCGCAATAATAGAATGATACATCGATGGACTTTATTTGAATGGCAATATCGGGCCAATAAAGATATACTAAATTAAATGAAAGCTCTCAACTATTGATAAAATTCTTGGGTATCTTTAATCCTCCAAAAAAAATATAATTGACTCCAATATGTCAAAATATTGGACTGTAGTTCTATGTATATGAAGTAAGAAAATAAATCAGGATTTTCTACTTTTGTTGATATTTATTTAGGAGTGTTTTTATGTGATGCACAACATTTAATTTTTTGAAATTCCCATTACACAATAATTTGTAAAAAAAATGAATTGATAAATTGAAGTATAGATAGAAACTTCATATGAGGAAAAGACACATAAAATGAGTTATACTTTTTCACCCTTCAAAATGGAGTCCTATGCAGACCCTTATTCTTCAAACAATTGTCGATATTTTTTCAATAGATATTTTAAGATTCACCCATTCTTTACTCCGACAAGAACGGCATATTTATTTTAAAAATAGCTTAATATGCATCCAGGACTATAATTTGATTTATCGTCCCATTTAAAGCAAAACTACACAGTAGGTAGTTCATCAAATGAGTAATTAAACGATTCTAAAACAATTATAAATTCTTATTTTGTATATGGTTTAAGTTTTTTTTTTAATTTTATCAAATTGTGCCTAATTTTGTAGTTACAACGATAATTACAATTCAATTTATCTTTTTTTTTTCTTCAATTTTGGACTTTGTTTAAATTTGTTCTTTATATTCTTTGTACGATATGACGTCGCTTCATGAGTTCAAGTACGTATAATTCAATTTTATATATATCCTCAAAGATACAAATTACAAAAAAAGCAGCTGACTTGACTCTTTGTATAAATGCGCATCTTCGTTTATTCTCCATCTATGAGCATTCTGGAAATATATATGTATATGTAAGGTCAAAAGGTCAAAGCAAATATGCATTTTGCTTATTTTTTAACTTGCAAGAGTTTTTAATCTGAAAAAAATATCAAATATTACAAATTAAAATTGTCAATTTACATTTTTTCCCCCTCGAAAAAAATAAAGATATTAATAAATTTATCTCTATACATATATGTAAACTTATCCACCAATAATAATATAGCAAAGGGTGGAGTGGGAGATTACTGGATCAGGCGTATTGATTCCTTGAATAGTGCAAAACCATAAAAAGTTTTTAGTCTTAAGAAAAAAAAAAAGAGAGAGTATTAAAGAAATAAATAGTAATAACAAGCGGAGCGCTAAATTATGTCATTAAGTAGCGCTTTTAACGGATGAAAAACTACATACGTCATGAAAAAAAGGTATTGAAGTGACGGAACGCCTTCCTTTAGATATTAAAAGAAGTAAATAACAAGAGTAAAACGATGTTGCCTCCTCTAATAATATGACTTTTAATAAATGTGCTCCAAATTCCGCCGTCAGGCGTTGTTTTTTTCTGCTTTCCTCTTCTTCTCTTTTTGTTTTTATTATTTCTATCAAAATAAGTAGAAAAGGAAAAGAAGCGCGTCCAGTTTTTTTGAAGTACTACTAAAAATGTTTCGCATTTGATAAGCTACAAAAATTATATAAGATAGAGGAGAAGAAAATAACTATAGCATGATGACGTATTCGCCAAATTGATTGACCCATAGACAACGTCTACTTTGGAAAAGGTGACGTCATAGCAATGAACCATAATCAAGGAAGTTCAAATCGTAATTGACTGACTTATAGACAGAGTCTGCTTTGAAAATGTGACGTCATACCAATATAATATAATCATCTATCAGGGCCGTTAAAATCATGATTCACTGACCTATAGATTACGTCTGCATTGGCAAAGGTGACGACATATCATTGTAATATAATCCACTATTTGAGAGGAGAGGAAATTTTGTCTCTGGTAATTTTAGTAT
The DNA here is from genome assembly GCF_016086655.4 of Lepeophtheirus salmonis. NCBI lineage: Eukaryota > Metazoa > Arthropoda > Copepoda > Siphonostomatoida > Caligidae > Lepeophtheirus > Lepeophtheirus salmonis. The sequence goes on along the minus strand of NC_052131.2, from coordinate 9,897,100 downwards.
CCATTTACATAGGTTAAAAGTTAAATTTCGATATTATAAGTGCACCTCTATACAATTTGAAGTGGGGAGGCCAATAACATTTTTATTAAACCACCGGATAATTAAAATTGTCAAAAAGTATATAAGATAATTGACTTATCCTTAGACAAAGTTTAATTTGGCAAGAGTATCGTCATCATAATGAAACATAATCCCCTAAATATGGTTGTTAAATATATGATTTATTGCCCTAGAGGCAACACTATTTTGACAAAGGTGACGTCATAACAATGAGACAAAACACTTTATTAGGACTGTTAAAGCAGAAAGGGTATTTGTATCTCCAATAATGATACTATGCTATTTGTTAAGGTCAAAATTAAATGTATATATGGTAAGTGTACTGTCAAAAATGTACAGGCTCTTGTCATGTTGAAGTGGGATGCTCAAAACCTGAAATTGAAAAAAAAACCACATGATAATTGTTAATTTTCAAAAAGTATTTGTCTTTCCGATAATGATAAAATGCCATTTATTAAGGTCAAAAGTTAAATTTATATACCTATATTAATTGCACCTTCAACTATGTACAGGATTCGTTCAAGTGAAAATCTGGAGAACAACAAGTAATAACTAGGGATGTGAAAGTTATATAAATTTTGGGGAGGTTAAAAACCACGCCAAAGAGAATGTCATACAAAATATGGTAATTGACAATTTACAAAAATATAATGCATATTATTACGTCATCATTAATGAACTATGGGCGTGTTAGACAACATCTACTATTAGGAAATTATTTAATTACTCTTATGACGTCATAGTATGAATTCCTAAAATAACGGTTTAAATATAACATTTAAGAAAAATACTTATTAGGGAAATACCTACTTAAGCAGTGTGCTTTAATGATTACCTGAAAAGTTATGAGATACAAAAATTGGGATAGAAAAAACAATGATTTCAATGCAATTTGTACTTTTCTTTTCACATATGTTTCTACAATGTACATATATTTTTAGCTTTAAGAATCATCTTTGACCTGGTTGACCTTTGATAAAGTGCATATGTGTGTAATAGGATAGGAGCTTCATCCGACATTATCATAGATGTTTTTGGACATGGAAAGGTTTCTCTGTTGAGGTATAAGAATAACTTGGTATTATGCAGATTAACTCATAGAGGACTTTTGTATCAAATTAATGATGCGAAAAACTGCACTTGCTTGAAACAATACCAAAATTGGAGCATTTTAGAAGTTGCATGTAATTGGATACAACATCTGGAAGAATAAATAACTTTGTTATTATTATTATTTTTTTTTTTTTTTGCATTTCTGAATCATTCGTTTGTATTTATTTTTTGTTCAATAAGGGTTTTGTCATTTTTATTGATATAAGCAATTATTTCTTAATATATTATTCATAATTTATATATAATAAGTAGGGAAGACCAGAGTAATTTAATATACTTTTTATTTTTCTATGACAATTAGCACGGGGTGCGAAGGGGTCCATACCCCCATCCCCATCCCCAGCAATTGATATAAGAAGGTTCTGAAGAAACCAAACATCCCAAAATATGTCTTCAATTTTTTTTTATGTCAGTCACCTAGTTACGCCAAAAAGTACTCTGAAGGGGTACTAATCGAAGAAATATATGATTTCTTCCTTATACAATATCCAATATTCCGGTGACAAAGAGCTTATTTTTTACAAAAAATAGACTTTTGTAAATCTGTTTTGTAGAATTGCTAAAATTTACACATGGCTTTTCTTGTGAAAGTTGTCACACTCCACTTGTGACAATGATAATTTGCGTATCTTTCATTTAATATAAAATTTTTAACTCACTGATAACTTACCTACAAATTGTTGATTTAAAGATTTTTATATATTAGATCGTTATTTTATAAAAAAATGAAAAAGTCTACACATTTATCCTTGCCTCTGGTCCACTCCTGGTAAATTTGTCCCTGCTTCAACTTCCTATTTTCCGGGTCTATATCTATTAACTTAATCTATTTGGTAGCTATTAGAGTCCAAAGCCTGCAGACTCCGACACATCCTGCAACTACGTGACGGAGATATGTGTATCGCCTTCAAGATAAGATTCAAGAGGATAATTGAGGCTCCTAACCCTAATTGGAGTTGTAGGTTCTATACATTTTATTGCGTGCGATATTTTTGGAATTTGCGGTCTCAACAGTGTGTTTTTTCCTTAAATGTTACTATTATTTGGTAATTCTAAATATAAGGAAACCCGATTTCTTGTGCTCATGAAAGACACGAATTAACACCCGAAGATTTGTTGTTTTGGAATTACGTGTAAGTGTAAAAGTGTGTGACTTAGAGTAAAATTAACAATTCACATCAAAATATGTAATTCCTGTATATTGTCTTTCCTAGATATGGTGCTGGATTTTTCTTTTTTGCCTTCATTTTATCCTCCTGGTTACTAATCTAATTTCAGCATATAATATCATGACAACTATACTGCCGTCCTTCAAACGTTCTTCATATTGTCAAGGTTATCATATTAATGTTTGCGTTTGTAAGCTTACTTACCAAAAGGGCATATAATTTACAACTCTAACAATCATGTTCAAGATTAAGAAACTCAATTATATTCTCAATATATATATAATTTAAATTAAATTATGTTTAACTTCAATAAACATAATATTTACATTATTTCCGTTTAAAACTATTTATAGCAAGAATTTTCGATTAACAATTATATGCAAATTTCCACAACATGGAGATTTTCACTATGGATCCCTTCCATGTAAGAGCAAAGGATTTATTGAGTTGATAAAGTACTTTTTGTAAATAAATTGTAATATTCACTATTCTTAAATTTTCCAAATTTAAAATCCCCTTCCTTCATTTATTCGCTTATAATTCCAATGCATTTTTTGCGTGTACGTAATATTTTCTTTTTTCTTTGTGATCACTATTTCTTCATTATGGAGGAGTAAACACCTAACTATTGAGTAACTACGTTAAAGAGTGCTTATGAAAGACGTAAGTAGAGAAATACTAAGGATCTTTTAAGGCGTTATTTATTATATCAATAAATAAATATGCGTCTGTTCAATGACACCTAATAACTCAAGGGAATACTGGGTACTGTAGCTAATAGAAAAATATTAATCATTTCAACGCTCTTAGCAGACAAAAAAGTTATCGCATAGCTAACTATATTTTGACAAGTATTGATCTCATTGTCCTTTTTTTTCAACTTGTTTATATTTTTGATTGCAAACAGCCCGTGGGACGACCTGATCGAGTCTCACCTAGAAGAAACAATGGATGTGTGTCATTGAGGGAGGGTAAATAGCTCGACCCTGTGTCTATATTTGATTTCTAAAACGATTCATAAAGTATCAAAATATTTCAACAACAAAAGAAAAATAACTCACGACATTCGTGATTTTCTTACTTCCCGATTTTGTACCAGTATTATTATTGATGAATATAAACACCTATAAGTAGGTTTGTGCATAACTTCTTGCTTACAAATATTACATATAAATAGTTTATCTTATTTTTTTGTTCATGTTGTACCCATGAAGATCATTTAGATGCAAATGTTTTAAAGCTTGTTTCATTTGCAGGCAGGATTTTAAAATATACAGTCTGATTACCATTATCGTTTTCAAAATAATGTTGTCAATTCTACTTCTAGTAAAAGTAAAAGACAAAGTTAATTTTAGTGTAAAAAGTTTTTATTCAAATTTATACATATAGGAAGAATACATTACAATAAATGTGTGCCCTTGAATTATAATGGTGTGTTCTTGATAGTTTTTATCTCAAAAAACTTTTATAGTCTCAAATTTCTAATTTTGTGCTCTACAGAGAACATCATTTGATATAATATCAATCAGTATTGATAGATTAATAAATAAATATAATATTTTTATAGGCAACAAATCGGTTGTACCTTTTAAAATATTAATAGATTGAAATGCTCTTTTTTTACCTTACAAAAACTATAATTTTTGTCATTGTGATAAAAAAATGAGAGATTTATTGGACTTACAAAGAGAAGGACAATTTTTTTTTTGTTTTTTTGTATTTACAAAGCATTTTTTACGACTTAGAAACAGATACAGAACTAGTTAAAATATTATTTGAATTTGGAAATATGGTGCTACGATATATATTCTATGTTTATTAATCTATTTAGATATTTTAAGGCAAAAAATAACACTTAATCATATGGATGTTTGAAAAAACAATAATATAAAAAACACGCTGTAGAGCACAATAACAGAAATTTAATATTATAAACGTCATTTTCATGTTATTTGGCATAAAAATAAATAAGAACACATCATTTCAATGTAAGCGGAGTAAAAAGTTGAAATTTTATTCGATATGTTTTTACCACAAATTTTACCACAGGTTCCAAAACATCAGCAATATCATGTTTGCTCTCGACTAGCAAATTTATAAAAATTGGAATGTGTTGGCACTCCTATCTCAAAGTATTCCTGTGCCATTGTTTCTACACTTTTCTATAGCTGACGTTTATCGCTGCAGACTGAAATTTTAAAAATTCTAGAGCAGGGGTAGGTCACCTTTGAGACTTGGAGTGCCAACTTTAACATTTCTAATAATTGAGTGTGTCACTATCAACAATAATGGGGAAAAACATGCACAAACTACGAGAATATCCTCTAATTTGTGCGTGCCAGAGAACTCGAAAGCAACTTTCATCTTAACTTTTTTAGTTATTTCTTATAAGATATATTGCTCTGGTCTGCGAACTCCATCAAAAAATAATCTTAATTCGTTGGAAAAAATATTACTGAATATTATTCTATCTCTGTGGTATCATAATATCAACGTCAGCAAAAAGAAAAAAGTTGGTTGGTTAACTTTTTATTGCACCATCAGAGTTGAACATTACTGTTTTAGTTAGATTAAACGATTATTAATATAATAAAAACAAACAAATGTGACGTCTTATTATATTATTTTCGTCAAATGATACCTTTGCTCAATCATTAGTACATTTTATCGTCTATATGGATGTATTACTCCATGTTTTAGGTTTGTATATCATATTTTCTTGGGACTTTATTTATGTTTTAAATTGATGAATTATTATTTGAATTCTTCAAATAATCATTTTAAGCCGACAAAAGTAATAACTCTACACTAGACGGATCCATAATTTGCTATTCAGTCAAGTGCATCTTTATATCTCTGTGTGTAATCATAAATAACATGATGTTTTTTTTCGCACAATAGACCATATAATGAGGGGGGAAACAAGAAATGAGATCTTTTGATACCTGCCACCAAATAATAAAGATCTTCTTCGAAGAGGTATAAAGTATTAAATATTAGTTCAACTCACCGCATAATGTCTCCTCATTAAAAATAATGATCAAAAAGCAAGAAAACTTTTTACCAGTTACTCATTAAAGATAAACGATAAAGATGAACTATAAAATTGGGTTTGAATGAAGATCTTCGATTTCGATGAACCATTAATAGGTAAGTTGGTTAGAAAATGTAGTGAATGTGAAATTTTGTCAAAATTGGGGTGAGCGTAAAATCCACGACTGTTGATAATGTGTTTATAATATGGTATCTTAGAGAGAAGACAAATCTGGGGACAGATATTCGTATAAGCAATATCAACTTGTTGAGGTGATTGATCGTCCTCACAATTGTTGTCTGGTTCCTCTGTTATTCTATAACTGCTTATTATTGGTAATAAATAGTAGACACTACTTATATAATCAATAATTTAATTCGTACCAACTGTTTTTCTTCGTTTTTTTAATTCAATTTTTTCTCAAAAAAGTCGTATTCTTATGTATAAAATATAGTGTTTTTTTTTTATTTTTTCACAACAAGACGAAATAATTAACGAGACAATAATTTTTTACAAGTTACGAAAATTAACTTTTATTTAAATTTACAGTCTCCCGGATTTCAACAATTTTGTCATCTTTACTTATAAGGAAATTCATGTGACTTATACCACTTGAGCTCTATCACTCCATTTTATTTCTTAATTTTTTAATCCGTTCTACTAATGACAGTCCCAATAATTGATAGGATCGATCCTAAGACTGAACTGAACCAAATAAATAAGGTCCAACATAAAACTACTTTAATGAAATAACTATTTTGGAGGAATCTAGACACCGTTGTTCGTAAAACTTTTAAAAATTATGTTATGGATCTAATTTGTTTTTCAACAAAATTTTAGTGTCGTTCATATCTATTACATTATCCCTCATTAAGATTTTCTTTAAAATTAGTCCATTTAGTGTGTTTGTTGAATACCCCTTGTCCATAACAAAATGTAATTTTCAAAATCATCATTTATCGGATTAACTATCAAAATATTTATTTTGAATCTTAAATGTTTTTTTTTTTCAAAAGTGATTAACTTTTGATTCACAAGTATGTCAATTGTTGATACTTAATTATAGGATAGTTTTTATATTTTTCATCTCTTAAAAAGATCTAAGGTTTTTGTATTATAAAATAAATTAACTATGAATGTATACATCAAAATAAATATTTTGTTACGGAAAACCATTATGTTAAAGCCTTCCGGTTGCTAAAAATGGCATAAGAACATTCGTTAATGTTGGTGTGAGAAAATATTTTTGACTACCTTAATAATTGGCAGATACATGGACGTATCATATAAGAAAACAAAATATGCAAATTGTTATCAGCCATAAAAAAGTTTCTGCGGGATCAAATTATTTTAGGAAATCAACATATAATTGAAAAATAACATTTCTTTTAGAAAATGATCTATATATGTGATAATGGACACAAAAACAACTAATTCGAAAAATAAAAAGCGTTTTTTTCAAATTTTGAATTCAGTTCTCATTCGCTTCTAAATTTTTTAATGTTGGTGCACATGCCGACAACATATGATAACAATATCAACCAATTTGTATTGTTAGCTTGTTCTTGACGATTAAAAACATCAGATATCTTTTTTTTTTTAATTTTGTGGATAATTCTAAAAAAATTTGAAAAAATAAAAAGATCATTTTTCTGCTATAGTTATTTGTTACAAAATGCTAAACTCTGAAAAATAAACAATGATTCAAAAGTTATTTTAAAATTTTCCACTAAACTGATCTTTATCTTTATTTTCTTCAATACTAGAAAATCTGAGAGCCCACAAACGACGTCTAGCCTTTTCATCTGTCAGAAACCCATTAATCTTGGAAACGTTGTGACTGGTGTAACAAAATAATATAAAAAAACAAATTTATAAATCAAATGAAAATTGAATTAAAAAATTGAAAATAGTAGTTTCTTTTTGATCAAATCTCATATACTTTATGGATAAATTTTGATTATTCATTTTTTTCTGTATTTAATTATTTGGGATAGGTTGAGATACCAAAAAGACTAAATATAATATAATATCTTCATTTTATACTTATGGCTAAAATAGATGAACACTCAATTTAGTCATATATTACTTAACATCTGGATATACACTTGATACGCAACTTCGTTAATAGAACCTTGCAAATGAATAATTATTCTATTAAATAACAACAATTGTAGAAGTCATGAATAATGAATGCAGAGACTTATTCCATTGTCCATTGTAAACCCTCATTTATGATTAAAATAATTAATCATGGAGCTGTGAAAAAGTGGATGATCTTTTGGAAAAAAGACAGAAATGATTTTTTATATAGAATTTCCTTCTATTCTTTCATATCTAACTTAGAATCCCATATCTCCTTTATTAGTGAGTATTGAGTAAGAACTTATTATTAAATATCATTGAAGGAAAACATATCAATGAAATAGTTATTATATTGCCAGTTCATCATATTTCGCTTGTATTGATAATAAGTGTCCCTTCATGAATCTTTTTTTATTTACAGATTATTTTATAATAAGTAATTCATGCTTCACCTACACTATAAAATAAAATAATTCATTGAATCAAAATATTAAGAGAGAACCATTACTTCTTTTATAAGTGAATAGTATATTAAGATTATTTAGTAATTTATGATATGGCTAACAATCAAATAGTAGACATTGATTCAAATAAATCAGATATTGACATGACTACCAAACATTGAGAAGTTGCTCCCTGAGAGAGAGACAGGCCTACATACATATAAAAAGTCTGGGAAAAAGTTTGGAATGTACCTCACAGAAGAAAAAGGGGAAAAAAGAAGTTGGTGGTTGCACGAAACCATATATATCAAGAAACCCTCAAGAATTTGCATGTTGGAACAGGGAAGGGGGGGGGGTAACCCTAACGCTATTTGCTTCTTCTTCTTCCAACAACAACAATAATAATAAATGAAATGAAAAAAACATTAATTTCTATACTCTTATTTTGCAGTAGTTATAAAAATGTACAATTATTAATATGAAGAGGTTAAGAGTTTTTTTTTCCTTTTCAAGAAAGTCTACCGTGTGTCCTTTATTCATAAATGCCCCATTATTTCGCTCCATTTATGTCTAATTTTAGATATAGCAGAGATATTTAAGAATATTTTAAAGTATTCATTTGATATATGACACTTTATTTAGTTCCAAAACGGTCTCTCAAATAGATTTTTTCCTATAACGGATGGAGAGTTGGTACCATTTTTGAGTGTTATTTGGTCTCTGAATGATTTATCAAACTAATTTGTTTTAAGAAGGGTACGATAATTATAATACAAATATATAATCCAAACCCACTTTTTCGAAAAATCTTTCCAGATTGAGTTTGTATTGATGTACTTCCAGAAGTGTGTTGGGCAATAGTATTTTATTTCTATAAGTATTTAAACTAGGAATCTTCTCCAACGCAACGTTAAGCCGTTTAAATGAGCTGACTATAGGCAGCTAGATAAATATTGGTAAATGGATTGAGTTAAAAGCCGTTTAAATGGACATAAGTTAAGTTTGGAAATTGCTTAATACTCGTAAATCAAGACATAGCTAGAGGGACTATTTTAAAAAATTTCTTTTAATCTTCATGTTTCTTGATATTATGAATACTGAATACCAATCAAATTAAAAACATGTCATATTACTCTTTAATATTATAATTTTCATGATTTTTTTCTAATATAGTTGTAAAAAGCAAAAAGGTGGACATATAAAGGTTTACGTTCTTAATGCAATTATTTTATACATTGTTTTCAAAAAATTAATTCTAAATAAAAACCATCCAATATCGTTTATTTGTACTTTTTATTTTTCCTAAATAATTGTCCTTAAAATTTGTATCTCTATTCGATTCAAATATCCAGACATTTTTATATAAGTATTAAGATTTTGTTATAGTAGGACTTATCGGAGTTTAGCACTTACCAAAAATTTCTGAGAAAAAAATATTATTTCCATAGAAATTTAGCATTAGAACATTTCTTTTAAATATTTTATTAAATAAGAATTTGAAAACATGTTGAATATTTACTTGAGATTAAGATTCTTATTATTCATGTTGTATAAACAATGCATAATATAAAATGATACTTAACAAATCTTCTACATCCAACCATCAATTGAATTTTTAATTCGTATAATTTTACCTTCTAATGTTACTTTTGAACCTAGATTAGCTTAACATTCATGGTTTTTCTTTAATTCTAAGTAAATTCGGAATAAGAAAATAACTGTTCCTTATTGATCACAGTCCTTAAATCCTGAAAAAAATCAAGAACCACTTCTTAATTAATCTTAAAAAAAGTACTTTTATTAAATTTCATAGTATATTTTATTTACCACAGTGTCAATTTTATTATAAAAAAAGACAGAATTCGAAATTATTTTATTTTAAAAAAAATGAAATAAGAGAAATTTTTTTTCAAATTATAACTAAGGAAAATTTTCATTAAAAATGTTAGGGTGTCAAATATGATACTTCTGTCATTATAAAGTTAAAAAAAGTAAATTTAAAATATTTTATTGACAAAAAAGAAAAAGAATTTGAAGATTACTTTTTTTTAAGAAAAACATTAATCGAAACTATTTTCTTAAAAAATAAATTTAAAAATTACTTTTCTATCGAAAAGTGTAATTAGAATTAAAATTTGGAGCATTGCTTTTCCAGGATCTTCCCGCAGGATAATTTCCCGCTACTATCCAAAGTCTTACTACGTATACCAATATAAAAAACCCTCAATGATAAGAACCATTTCGAACACAGGGTATATCAAATTTATTCTTCAAAAATAAAACAAAAACAGAAACAAATTCCGCAAACAAATAGTTATACGTATGAATGTAGCGCATACCTTTGGTCCGTGGTTTCTCACGGAGCTCTCTCTCTCTCTCTCTTTCTTACTGCCCAACAAAAATCATGCTCCTCAAAAAAAAAAAAAAAACTCCATGTACATATGTATGTATGTATAATTAGTTTTCATTTCCCGTATTTTCATTTTATTTTTTAAATAATCATAAAGATGAGAATTTACGACATCGTGATTTTATAGCAGTGTGTTTTTTTATTGTATTGTATTGTGTTCAGTGTATTATGTTTATTATTATGTTTTAACAAATTCCTTTATCAATTTTCCAACAACATCAGACTCAAGGATTTCAATGTATTATGTATGGTACATATTATAAGGTTGCTTGGTTGGGTATACTTATGAATATAACGCAAGTTCTTTCTTTATACCCTCTAAAGACTAATTATCATGGGTTTTTTAATATACTTATTTTTTTCAACTTTTGTACAAATGCCGACAAGAGGAAGGAATATTGATTATTAATATGGATATTGTTAACTTTTTAAACTTTTATTGGGGAGTTTTTTTTACGATGTGTACATTGTCATACTTTAAGATTATTTGGTACATAGGTCGTATCTAGAATTTGAAGCTTTTTCAATATGAACATGAAAAAGAAACCAAAAACTCAAAGAATTTGAAAAATAAAAGAATTTGTGTCTTTTTCAAATTTTGATAAAGATGTGTAAGACATTGTAGAACAAATAAGAAAAAAGTTGAAAAACAAAACGTCCTAATTTATATATCTGATTGAAAAAAATGTATAAAGACTGATTTCGATTGTAGGTTTGGTATAGTATGGCTGTAGTTAAGGATTTGAATGTTGGGTAAATTGAGGTAAGTGTAAAAACTCAACCTCACAAAATGTCATGTAAAGTATTGTTTGGGAAACGACATACCAAGTGGAAAATTGAAACTTACATATTGGAAAAGGAAAATAGCCTGACATTCTTTAATTCTAAATTTAACAAAAATCTTTATTAAATTTTTTTCTGATACATAGCTAATGTCAAATTAATTTATTCTATTTGGCCGCCATTAGCCTCACAGATGGTGACACACCTCTTGCAAAAAAGAGTTGCAAATATTGCAAATGAATTTCTGGTCCATGGTATCCCACTCCTTTTCGACATGGACCATCATGGCTTTTACTTTCGGGTGACAGATTGATCAAACTCTCTTCTTGATGTGTGGCAAGAAAGAAATGTTAAGGGGATCGACACCCGGACTGTATGGGGGCCACCTTCTCCTGTCCAAGAACGCGGTGTTCCTAGCTAAGTAAGTCTGAGTAACTTTCCCAGTGTGAGCGAGGGCCCGATTTGCTGAGAAACAACGTTGCCAACTTAGAAATTTGCTTAGAACCAGGGATACAGGTTGGCCTTGAAAGCGTTGATGTACATTGTTGCCTTGAGCCTGTAACCTTCTGGGCTAGATAAGGCGAGTCCTTGAGCTTATTTTTATTAATAATGGACCTTTTCCAGAGCCCTCCTTTCTCTGTAGGGTCTCATTGTGGACCAGCCTCTTCTTAATATTGAAAATTATCTTACGAGCTATTCTCGTCAGTCTGGCCACTTCGGTTGGAGTGTGATAAGTTGATGCCCTATGCCTTTGATCTCACACCAATGACATTTTTCGTCCGATTAAAAAAATTCAAAAAGCACTAAGTGGTTGAGATACTTATAGAATTACAAACAGTTCCAACTCCCTCACACAGAACCTTTCAAATCAATATAATAGAAATGTGTAAGTTTCAAGTTTCCTCTTGGTATATGTTGGGAGATATCACAATAAACTATGGTTATGCTTACTAGCTGATACGTTAGCGTTTTTTATAATACAGAAGAATAATTAATAAGATTATTCATATTTTACTCTTACCGACATATTTTTTTTTCTTCACATCCTTCATTATAGGTATAAGCTCAGATAAAAAAGAAATTGATTAACAAAATTTGAAATACACATTTACAGTAAATTTTAGTTTAATATCATTTCTCTATTTAGAGTTTCCTATTATTAATTTAAGAAAAACAATCAACTATAACTTCTTTCTTTGTGAGTTGATTATATTATTTTATCTGTAGATATATTTCTGTATTATAATTTCAACATAGTTAGCTACCGAAAAACAGTTGACTGCTTAACTTTTTATAACACCATCAGGGTAAATCAGAGCTAAAAGTTATTTCTTTAGTTCGAATTGCCAATTATTAATAATTTTAAAAAAATGACGTCATATTATCCCCTTTTTGGCAGCTGATACTTTTGCTAATATATAATAACAATATCTGCAAATGAAAATTAATACCTCTGATTTTGGATTGAAAATATAGAAAATTCATACATACACTTTGTGTTCTCAGACATCCTCGTCGTTTACACTTTTTGAACAACTACTTATAAAAACAAATTTAAAGACATGACAGCATTTGTACAAGCAAGGGAGGGGAAATTCTAAGTTATATTGTATTACTAAATTTATTTAACCATGTTAATTATGTTATAAAAAATCCAACAAATACTCACGATAAGCTCAATAAATTTTTTTCTTATTCCCCAGTTTTTTTGTATTTTTTTTTTTTTTTTTGTATTTTACGAGGTGAAGAGGTCGGAAAAAGTTGTAGAAGAGGATTCATTGATGATGTACTTAAGTCATGATATCTCTTCTTCAACATAATATATATTACATATAATACTACCCCGTAGAACAAGAAAAAAAAAAGAAGGAGTTATTATGAATGAGGGAGAAAAATAAATTACTAAGGTTTTCCACGAAATTCTTCGTAGATATTTATATATTAAGAAATAAGTTATATTTATCTATGTGTGTGAAAAGTAAACATAAACTACGTTTAGGGTGTTTGTCCCCTCTGAAAGTTGAGTGTTCTACGGATACTTACTCTTCAACAAATACTCTTTAACTTTCAGGAAATATATTTTTCGTTTAATCTATTCTCAGCTACAATTTAAGTAGTAGCGGGCTGGGCGTGGTTTCATTTTAGAGTTTTCTTGGAAATACAATCAGTCCCTTTTAATGCAATGAAGTAGTGGGGAACGTGCGTTTGCTATCAGAAATAAATATTGAATGTTAAATATCAATATTAACTTGTTTTTTATGTCGTCAAAAAGAGCAAAAATATTATACAAATTCCATTATCCTCAATTTATTATTTATTGACTATAATTGTATAAATATTTATTTTCTATGTGTAGTGAATAACAGTGGTACCCAGCACTGACAGAAGTAATTTGGTTTCAACCAACAGAGACATATTTAATCAATAATATGGAAGATAATTCCTCAAGAAATCCTCATTTTTTGTCTCCCTTTTCCAAGAGCACTACTCTCATACTTAATTATTTAATACTTATTTCTTCCCTTCTCAATAATAAAATAATAATAACAGCTTGATAATTTTGTTTAACATAACATAAAAGTATCATCCATGATTCTTTATTTTTTTAAATATACTTTTTGTTTTATTTTTTTAATGTGAGCTTAAGACCCACAAACTCCTTGTTAAAAATAAGCCCTCCACTCGTTTTTCTTTCTTGGATCAAGTATGTAGGCTAAGAATATATAGAAACATACAGACAAACTTTGCTTTATTAATATATGTAGATATACAGTCAATCCTATAGTAAGCGGTTAGGCCAGAAAAAATGAAAAAGCGACTGCTTAGTGGAGATTACCTCTTAAAACCAGGTTTCATATTTGGTTTTTCTAGGCTTATAAATTAGAAATGGTCGTGTAATGGTACGATTCAAACAAGTGGCCGTTAGACCAGGGTTAGCAGTATATGTAAACAGAGATAAGACTACAAATGTATCATTATATCAATCAGCACAAGATGGTTGTACTTTTATCAATGATTATCGGCACAAAAGCTCAATTTTGAATTCAATCGATATGGAGAGAAACTTAATTTAATCTGCATGTTGTTGCAGATTTTTTTTTTGTTCATAAATCCAACCGAATTAGCAAAAAAAGAAAAGCCGTAGTCCATCTCTTAAAATTGTTTTATTTACATATAATATGTATTTATAAAATAAAATACAAATTTGTAAAACGCTTGCTGCATAAGTAATTTTTTTAATTCCTTTTATTTTATTTTATAAAAATTGAAAAACTTTTTAATGTAGGTATCTACATAATTGCAAGCACGTAATGAAGTGTCATGAATTAATTAGGTTTTAATGATTCATACTCAAAGATATACTCAATATGTATACTACTCAATATTAGTATTCTTTTTTACTAAATTAAGTAGAGGGAGTCATAGTTTTATGTACATAGAACGTTTTCATTGACGTCACAAATTGCATCAGACTTGAAAGTGCCATAGGGATAAGATAAGTAGAATTTTATCTAAAAATATTTAATCCGTGCAAATATAATTGTTAAGTTATTGTTTAATAATAATTTATAATATGCTACTAATAAATTAAGATCTGATCCATAATAAAACGTGGATTTATTAAAGTTTACTATATGGACTGTAGGTTCAAGTTATTTATATGCTGGTTCCATTTTGGCAACTAAATACACGGCCATATTTTTATATTTTCCGTGGTAAATCATCACAAGGAATTAAATTTCAATAAAATTTAGCATGTAGTATTGTTAACAGTAACCCAGGTCAAAAATGAAATTTTGGATTTGTAACTCAATCCAACTCTATGTTTTGAGTCTTTAAAGATGAAAAAGTTAACATTTTGATAAATATTTGATTCGCGATATACCGTTAATTTAGTTTAACAAATTTTATGTATTGAAAAAAAGAAGGAAAATACAAATCTTTATTTCATAAACTATGATCAGGATTTGTTTTATTTTTTCATCCTTAAAGCCTTAGAACTCAGAGATGGATTCAAAAAGATATTCAAAATTTCCTTACTAAGATGGTTTACTATCATACCTTACCATATCTTACCAAATTATAATAAAATTCATTTCCTTGTGAAAAATATCTTAAGGAACGACCCCTTAATATTTATATAGAAAATGGTTTTTTTACAAACAAAACTTAGATATTAGACTTCCAAAATGGGCTACATCAACAATGTATAATCACATGAAAATGCTCCCTATACATTATACGTGTATATATAACTCTAATTTGGGAAACATAATGTTGAGAGTAACCATTTTATAATCTTCCTTTGCTTTTTATGTGTTTCAATTTGAACCATTTCCTTTACATCTGTCATTAAAAGTCTGAGGCAACCCTACTATTAATTTGTAAATGTATAAAGTCTTTAAAATGAAATGAAGCTCTTTTACAGTAATTTGAACTTTCTCTAAAGCCAATCCGTCACCCCTCTTCATGAATCATCATTAAAAGGACTTCAATTATGTAGAAAACCAATATTACCCTAAAATCAGGATATCAAAGTTTCGGATTCATTATTGTTGTTGCCTACAGCCATTAAACTGAAGGTCAAACCACTTAAATACATTCAAAAAGAGTAGCTA
The DNA here is from genome assembly GCF_016086655.4 of Lepeophtheirus salmonis. NCBI lineage: Eukaryota > Metazoa > Arthropoda > Copepoda > Siphonostomatoida > Caligidae > Lepeophtheirus > Lepeophtheirus salmonis. The sequence goes on along the minus strand of NC_052131.2, from coordinate 9,881,384 downwards.
CCTAATGCACTCCTTAATAGACATAGATACATATGTCAGAAACAAACATAAAATAAGTTATAATTATTTTCCCTGATAATTGAGTCTCCTACGAATATTTACTATTCAACTAATGTTCTTTAATTTTTCAATTAACCAACTTTGAGCTCCAATGAATCATGAATAATTTTCAATATATGTACAGGAATGAACACATTTAAAGTGAAAATGTGTACTGGGCGGCAGAGGTTGGAATTTGGACTCGATATTTTGAAGAGTTGCGACTCAACTTGATCTTACAATCAAAGACTAGACTTGGACTCAATAACTATTTCATACGGAACTCAAAATAAGCTATATCACTTTGGACCTTAGATTAAAATTATGGACTTGAAATGAACTCAAAATAAATATGAAAACACAAAATTGACTCAAAAAATATTCAATGAAAATATTTAATAAATTTGACTTGTCTTGGATTTTTGAGCGAAACTTGAGACTTGAGTTCTAGCATGATTATTTTTTCCCCCTCTGATAGAAAGGATAATGTCTTCCCTTATATTTTTTTTTTTACTTTGACCATAAAATAGACCTGAATTTCGAATTTAAATATATATCTTGGTTAATTGTGATGTACAAAAATGATATTTAAAAAATTTGTTTACGTTTTTTTCACAACATATATATGGATGTAAGCCACAAATTCAAGGCAGTATGTCTCTTAGTTAGACACAAAGACAGCTTGTCATATGAGCCAGGTAATCTATGTGTCCCTTTGTGCGAAATAAGTCAAGGGGAATATATTTTTATGAATGTGGCAAATGATCAAAATGGTCTTCTCTAAATTTTGTAGAAAAAGTGTAGCAAATTTTGTAGATATATACCTTTATGTGAAAGTTGAGCCAGGGCGCTACTGGTAGGATATACACACGCCTTACAACTATTTGTCTGGTTCTTCAAATGAATGGTTTTAAAACTCAATGGTTGTATTATTATTTTATTTTTTTGATAGATGATTAGGCAAGTCAGAGCTGAGAATAATGACAGGGGGGGTAACATAAAAAAAAGAATGGAGGTATTTAATTACTATCTAACCAGCGGTTTATAATTATAATTTTTATTATTACTATAAGGAATAATGTTTGAGATTGAGGGGGGAGAACGATGCTTCGGTGTTTCTCACAGAAGAACAGAGAGAGAGAAGATCTTGCCTACAATAAATAAATATATATATATATTTGAAAAAAAAAAAGGTTGTAAATCAAAAATAAGCAAAAGAAAGAAAGAAAGTCTGGGCTTGCTTAATTTATATATTTAGAAAATTTGCGATAAAAATCACAGAATGATTTTATTTCTCTTTCGTGAGATTTTTTTATGTTATGGTACTAGGAATATTATTTAAATACTTTTATTTATACCTACATATATAAGTAGATAGCTCCATGTACCTCTTATTTACCGAGTTATTAATTCAATTATCCAACATAATATTTATAGAGGCCTACATACTTCCAGGGGGCTCCTGGTAGTTTTCGATGCATGAATAAAACAGTAGGGGTACTACAACAGTGTTACTTATGACTTGGACAATGTTGAAATAATAAATTTCCAATATGAGGCTCAAATTACACCTCAAAACAATAATATGTATGGAAATAGGTAATTATTTATATAGTTTTATATAGGAATGGATCGGAATTGTTTAATGATTTAGATGTCGATGATTGTTTAAAAAAAATCATCGATAGAGCAAATCAGTTTTTTTCAATTTAGTGATGCCTCGAATATTTGCATTTTCCTTATTCTTATATCTATGTTTGAATGTTCAAATAAGTTTTGATTGTAAAATAGTTCTTCTTGGTAATCCTATTATTAGGAAATTTTTATTCTTTCATACTAAAAATTTCAATTGCATGGAGAAAATACTTTGTAATAATGATAAATATTATTATAATTTTGTAAAATATTAAAAAATAAGTTATGGTTAATTAATATGATCAATTAGACCGTACAATATTACAACGACAGTTTGGACAACTTCGTGCACGTAGACAACATAAAAAAAAGTTTTTTGTGGCCAAATAGTTGTTCTCTTATTCTCAATTTTTTTTTAACTTGAAATTTTTTTAATGCAATGGTCCCCTATTCATAAAAATTCGTAATCATATTAATAAATTTCTAAATTTTGATTATCAGTAATTGCAAATTTATACTAATTAGCATTTACCTTCGCAACCAGAAATGTTCGAATATTGTTATCTGCGTTGACATTTTATTAGGTTACAATTAAGGATTTGATTTAAGGTATTGAATTTCATTTAGAAAACATTACAAAATAAAATAACTTTTGAAGAAATCCCTAGTTATTCGAGTCAAAATTTTCGAGTTTGAGTTTTTGAGTTTACCATCAGTAAATCAAGTTTTCAATAATAAACCAAATTTTGAGTTTATTCAAGTTCAATTGATTGAGAACTTCCACATATTATGTAATGTGGTTTTCTCTTTTTTAGTACAGTAACTCTTCTTTTAATTAGCAAGGAGGGTTTGTATATAGTTTTTACTATCTTTTTTAAGGGATACTAGACATTTGACTAATTATTACTCAGTTTTTAATTATTAATGTTAAAATTAAGTCAAATTTTTCACAAAAATAATTTGGGTGAGTATTTCAAGTTAAGACAAATTTTTTCCTAAAATATTTTGGGCGAGCTTTAGTAATTCTTAGAAAATTTTGGCTTGAGTAATATCAAATCTAACTTTACACATTATTACTATTGATTCTAATTATATCTATTTCTTGGAAGAAAAAGGACTTGAAACGATGAGGTAGTGAGCTCAGAAATTTCATTCATTAGATAATAAAAGAGACTCATAACTCATGTAGCATAATAGAAAACAAAAAATAAGCAATAAGAAAAAAAAATGTTTAATCTTCTGTTAAGTCACGATCAAATTAATGACCCAAAAAGAGGCAGCAGGTCGTCGTGACACGTGGTTTGACATTACTCTTCCTTGTATATCTGTGATTAACGCATGTTTGGCGAATAATGTCTTTATTTTCAACTCATTGAAATTGTTTATTTATATTTATTATTTGTCAACATTTTAGTATATAATTTTTAATGTCTAAATTAATTTAGGATTACAGGAAATAATAAAAATATAATTACAGATATTATCCAATAAAATTCTTTTTTTTTTGTTTTGTTTTTTATCCACACCTCGCAGTAAATCATGAAATTAACATTCCACAGTGTATGTGTTGAAATCTACAATTTTGTTTTCATGGGCCAAGAAGTCTCTGGGACAGAAAAAATCGTCTACCATATAATTTGATCAAAATCAACTCACACAGGTGAATGCCCTTTATGTACATAATTTGTATGTAGGATCAAACCTTAACCCAACATTGTCATCCCTGCAACCCTTCAAATAATTTATATTTTTTTTTCTGTATGCAAAAATCTATACATTATTCTACATTAATAGTACAGCTCTACTTCAAATAAAAAATCTCAGAGTTTTAAGCTAAATAAAAAGGTTCAATTAAATTTAACACATGTGTTATAAACGATTGCAATTACAAAAGTATTTTTCATTTGTTGTATTTTTTATTTATAAATATCATTTTTTTGTGTACATTAATTATATTGATGATCTAGTGACAGACCGTATCAGAATAGATATATACTATGTGATGTCATCATTTTGAAAGTTTACCATCATATGATAAGGATAAAAATCTTTGAAAAATGTAATAAATCATTATTTTTTTAACTGTTTATTATGAAACCAAGAATATATGTTTTCTAATACACATATATTCAGATTATTTAATGTAGCCGCCGTAAGCATTAATATCTGTTCCAATATAGGTTTGAAACTTAACAACCCCGGTTCTAAGCTGTATAACTGCTACTTGATGGCAATTACCAGGAGATCTTTGATATTATCGACATAGTTTTCGACAAATCTCAACACAAAATACAATACTCAAGGGAGTTCAAATTTAGCCAGGCTGAAGGCAACAAATTCATAACAACTGCATCTGAGCTATTTTTCAGACCATTCTTTATTAAATTGGAAATAATGGACTTGCAAGCGTTGATTGATGGGCCAATAGCTGCCAATTATGCAGTAATGACCGGCTATGACGTGGTTGTGTCAATAATATATTGCACCATCTTGAAATAATAAATCCAACTAGAGCATTAAAACTCGATTCTGGAATTGAATTGGGCTCGGTAAAATAAGTAGTCAAAACTAGAAGGACTCAGACTTGACTGGAAAAAGTTGAATTCAAGTACAGCTCAGGGGTCTAACTTCATCTTTTATCAACCTCCAATTCTCATTATGAGACCTTGTCTTCTATAATCGAATCAGGAGAAGCCTAGAAGAAACTTAGTCAAAGACACACGAAAAATTTAAGTTGATGCAAAAGTAGAAAACAATCCTTACAGCTAGATATCCCTTAAAATTAAAAGCACTTTGCTTAAATAAACAAATATCAGGCGCTTCAATTTCAAATGAGTAAATCATGTCATTTTAATTAGAGAATAATCAAGTTAAAAACATGCCGTCACAAAGTTTATCAATTTAATTTAAAAAGAGATTCTTGTTAGGCTATGGCTTAGTTTTATATAATACACCTAAATTTACAATCAAAAAAAGAAATATCTATCGATTAAGGTAGACTTGTTTGAGCACACCGGAGTCAGTTAAAGATATTCTGATTTTTTAAATTAAATTTTTAGAACTAGGATATAAAACACTATGCCTTTAACATAAGCCAGGTTTGTGTCGTTTTTTCCTTCAGCAGGTTAGTGACGTTTTCCCCTACATTGGGAGATAACAAGAACTAGGAATGCAAAATCAAAAGACTTGGCTTCATCACTTTGTCTCATAAACATGCAATTAAAGATATGATTACACTACACCGAATTTTAAGCAAAAAGATTAACCTATCTCCCCCAACCTGGATACTAAATAAAGGCTATCTGTTCCACAAAACGATACTCTCTACTCAAAACACCATCTACCTACCAAAACCAAAAATTGACATTTTTAAGCATAGTTTCTATTACAGAGCTATTATTCATTGGAACAAAATACCTTCTTGCTTTCGCTAGGGAAGTGAGGATAACTTCAAGCGATGTTTAGTAAATTCTTTTTTTATGTTATACTTTATTATGTTTTTGTTTTCGATTTTAATATTTGTACTATAAGTGAATCACTATTATTAAAAACGATAATTTTTATACTTTATAAAATAAGTCCACCTTTATAGGCTTTGTTTACTGCTTTTGGTAAAAAATAAATAAGGCCCGCTCTCAGTATATGTTGCAGTCTGTTTTTTTATGCATTGAAGAATTGCAAGAATATATATTGGCTATTTTTTTTATTGACCTTTATTGGTATGCATTGAAATATTTACAGTCCGTTAATAATGTAACATAAGATAGAAGAATAAAAAGATATTAAAACATATAAATAGGTTAGCGAAAATTGAAAAAAATCTAAATTAAAATATGTCACTATGACGAATATATATAAAAAAATGTCGAGAAATAGTTTTAATTTGTGGCAGTTTGTCATTCTATTGTATATCGGAAATTTTTTATATCTCCATCAAAAATTCATCTAACTAAAGGGCAAAATATATTGGTAAAATGTATTTTTGTTCCATTCAGATCAATTTACGTATTTTTAACAATTTTTTTTGTAGACAGATTATGTCACGCTATATACAGTCTGATATATCCATGGAACAAATTATCTGGACTTAGCGATGACTTGTTGTAATATGAAATTGTGTTGTCATACATTGAACAACTTTTGAGTATTTCCCTTTTGTCAAAAGAAGATGATAGCTCAATCTTAAAAGAAATTAAATGAAGTGTTTCTATAAACTTTTTGGGGGAAGGGGGGACATTTGCCCATTTTTTAAAACTCCGTATATCGGCAAATAAGGAGTCTTTTCAATTTATAAATTACAGTCTCTGTAGGTTTATTTTGTAATCTGTGACATCATTAAAAATGTTCTATAACTTAGAAAGGATTCAATAACAATGATGAATAGTGTTGAGAATCAATTGTAGATTTCAATGGAGTTAACATATATTTTGATGGAGTGAAGAACAGTGGATTAACACCGAGTCATTTCCTTTGAATTGTGCCCTTATATTGTAAAAGGTTACATACATACATAAAAAAAATGCAAATTTGTCAAAATGACGTAACAAAATATCTTTGTTTCACAAATATATTTATTATGTATGTATTTAAGGATACCTCGGTATTGGAACGTAATTTGTTGAGAGTGAAGTCTGAAGTTGTATTTTAATAGCACTTATGAGCAAGTTGATGTCATATCATGAGTACTAAGCACTAGATCTTATTAAATCGTAGTCAATAATAATAAAAATTCGATAATTTAATTATAAATGCACAAATAAAGGATGTTTATAAGTGCCGAGCTTAGAGTCATAATATATAATTCGGAATATTTTATTTCCAAGTACGAATTCAGTCTATGATTTTTATGAGTAAAAATTTAGGGATGAATGTTGCATTTTTAGAAACTTATTTTTCAAACCTTTCATTTTGCATTAAATACTTAACCGATTAAATCCTTTTAAATCCAATAGTAACCACAAATAATTATAATTTCACTAAGCAAAATTGACGTTACAATTTAAACTAATACTTGAGCTTAAGGAGATAATAAATTAAATTGAAAAATTGTTGATAGGCGTTAAAATAAGAAAATGTGTCATTACTCAGAATTGGAAGAACTAATCAGTTCCTACCCTTAAAGAGACGTAAGTAATGTAGCGTTAATCGGTGGTTCTATGAAAAAAGTGTGAGCACAGCTCATATAAGTTTGCAAGAAAACCAACTATTCCCATTTTCCGAATACAACTGTAATCATATTTTAAGCTCAACGCAGAATTAAAACGAAATATAATCAGGGAGAAAGAGTTTATGGGGTTGTTACTCTTCTTGATTAGTGAAATGACCGGAACTGACGATTCTCAAGGACACTACAAAAATCATTTTTCCATGTTACTCCTTATTAATTCATTCCCAACAACTTTAATATATTTCTTTTTCTTCCAAGGGAAGGGAAGAAACAAGCTTTGTAGACCACCCCTGTGTCTTGGAGTAGTAATAGGAATCAAGCGTAACAGAGAAGTCCATTTTGGCTTGATTCATGAAATTAGCAGAAAGGAGGAAAAAAAAGTCATTAGAGAATGGGTTTCAAATGACTTCCATTTCTCATCTTGTAACGTTGTGATTTTTACATATTTAATTGCCTCTTTTTGTACTACTTCCATATGAGCGCCAAAATTACCCCCACCATAGAACCAGAGGTGGATAAAGAATAATGAAGGACGGAAGGAAATGAAATGATTGAATGAGTTTATAGTATGAAATTGGTGCAAATTGAAGTGGCCCTGAGAGTTCATGGGTTGTTTTAATGCATCTCTGAACTGTCATTCAGTCGTTCACATCATTAATTTCACATAACCATACATGAAAATTAAAAGGAAAAATATTTTTAAAAGAATTTCGTACTCGCATATTTTTCCGTACTTTTCCAATTACGAATTCCTTTTATAAAAAATATGGATATTCGCAAAATAAAAATTGTCAAAAATTATGCATTATCCAATTTAAAGAAAAGAGAGAGAACGAGTCCATTTTTTAACTTTTTTTAAAGAACAAAAAATAAAAACCCCAATCCTCTAATTAAATTATAATAAGAGTTCGTAATTATTGAATATTTGTATTTATTATAAATTTTAGTTTTAAGATTAGGTCATTACTAAATAAGGAAATAAAATTGGATCTTGGAATGTGGTTGGAAAAAACAGGAGGGGGAAAATACATAGGTATATATGTTCAATCGTATTTCTGCATTAGTTGACTAATTTAACCATTAAGTAACCTCAGCTGATAATAAAAAAATTATTCAATAATTCACTTGAAAAATTAAATAATTTAACATGTGGTCCCTATTTTTAAGGATGTATCAGTTTCAAAAGTTGAACGTTCAGCCTTTTCCTGTCTTAACTATGAGTCCGAATCGGACACTAAAGCCGTTTCATAGAATAATCCTTTCTTAATGACTTCACACTAGATATACCCCAGTGACGTCAATCAATAATCACCTATTTTCATAAGAATATAAATACTTAAATTACACCTCCATGAAAACTACTCACGTCCATGAAATATATTTAAAGTTTTACTCAATTAATTCTATTGGTAAACTTAGATACTCAACTATAACATTTGTAAAAATGATGCTTGGTAGAAGGTGCTTTAAAATTAAAGACAGATAACAAAGACTGATTTTAGGTCCTATATTCAGGACGGACACAATTCTGTTTCACAATTAATGCTATATAATATTTTTGTCTTTTGTTAAACTGTAAAATTTTCAAGAAAATATTTTAAAAAGTTCCCTTCGAAACAGGTAACATGGCATCATGGAATAACCGGGACTTTAAACAATTTATATTATCTTAGGTTTGCTCGTAGCTCATGGTATTACCATACTGTGACATCCATTAATATTTCTACTAAAATACATCCACAGATTATATTTCCTTAGTTGATAAATGAGTTATTTATGCAACAAATAAACCCATTCCTCCATGATAAAGAAGAAAAATCGAGGCCATATCCATTCCTCAAAGTTTTTATTTATTTCAAACCTTGACTTTAATTCGTCTTCTTCATTTGACACGAACTTTGCTCGTAATCTAAAGAATTAGCATAGGAATAACAATTATTTTCTATTGAAGCACGACTAAATTACATATTTGTGTTTTAAGATCAATGTCACAGTCTTAAAACATGTGTCAAAAACGGATTTATATCAAGCAAATGTTCTTTTTCATTTACAAGTACACTAACACATTATTGACAGTTAAAATTTCTAGGTTTCAGAAAATAATCTCAATTTATGTTGAGTAACAACAAGATCAAGTACTTGGATATAAAAAAAGCCTTTATTTTCTCATTCCAAATTAAATTTTCATACGATTCACAAATTAATTTTGTATTATGTTGGTTCATATTTCCACATGATTTGTTAAGTATGTCAGCCATTCTACATAGAAACACGCATTTTCGAATGTTCTTTATTATTATTTCATTGGAACCAATAAAGAAAATAACTTTTAAAACTTCCATAAGACTGTTTATTCTTCTAAAAGTGTTTTTCTTTTTTTACTGAAAACTAAATTTTAAAGGAACAAAATGTATTCAAAGTTTTTAATGAATTTTCCCCAAAATGGATTTTTTCCAAAAAATAAATTATTTCTAATGTAGAAAATTGCAGAGCCCACCAAAAGAAAAAACCCTATCCTCTGTCAAAAAACAACAACTAACAAATTAAGCGTTGTGTACCAATACAATTTTAACATTAAGTTCAAAAACGAATGATAATTGAGTTTAAAATAATGAAAGAACGGTTATTTTGCTATCAGATATCGTATATGAAGTTGTTTCATAAACCCTTTTTTTCATTTTTTATCAATTATTCTATATATATGAATATTGACTGAAATTCAAAGGTTGCCTATAACAAGTGTAAAGTTTACGATTAGAATCATTTCTTCATCACAAATATGGAACTTAATACATCGAATGTATGCACGTAGTAGCTTAGTAAAAAGAAATGTAAGCTATGATAGGTGAGTTTTGTAACAAAAAAAACACTAATAAAGTTCGTTTTCATCAAAGTTTAGCAAGTGGACCAACGAAGTTTCCTTGTTTATTTTTATTTTTTTTCCTAGGTATATCTCTTGTGACATCATTTATGAATTTACTAAATTTATTCTTCTACCTGATGTATGTAATTGTGTCTTCGTTTTGCAAAAGTAGTGTATTTTTTTGAAAATAGGTGAAAATCTAAGAATTTTGAGATTATTTAAATCGAAATTTTTCAGTTTTTTATAAGAAATTTTTAATTATTTTTATTATAACGAATTGACTAACAGATCTTCCTAACTTATAAAAAATAATAATTTTCTCCAAATGACACGACTAAAATTAAAATTTGACATTTCATATATACATATGTACGTCATTTTTTTATTTACATTTATGAAGATTTTTAAACAAAAAAATTGTCAAACTGCTCAAATCGAGGATTCCAATACTCAGATAGCAAATATAATTCCTAAGAGGTAATTTTTTAATTATAGGTTAAGGTTACATGGGCTAGAATGTTTCAATAAATGATTTAAGAAATTTTTATTATGATAATCTCTTACTTGTTATTTAATAATTTGATTCCCATTTTTTTACAACTCATACATTGGATATGAACTCAAGAGATGTAAACATTATTTTCAATTACATATTTTCTTAAACCTTTTCCATAGAAAAATATCACAAAGAAAAGCGACCTCTTCGTAAACCTCCACTCTAATAAGTAGTCACATCTGTATTTAGTATTTATGTATAAAATAACCCCCTCAAAAAAATAATTAGACATAAAAATGCCTCAGGGAAATTTGTATTCAGTTTCTCATGGTAAATGTAAGTCGTTCAAAAAAAAAACAAGGAGAGAAAAAACGTGTGTTGACAAGATGAAATTGAGTTTTTTTTCTTCAAAAAGAAAAAAAAGCAGTGGGCATTAGGTCATAAAACTAAAACATTATAACTCAGGAATTATGGGTTTTTAATTTGAAAAAATATATAATGAAAGACGTTTTTTGGTTTTTTTTAGTTCATTTAAAAATTAGTGACAATGATGGATGTTTTTTGTCCAATACTTAACATTTCGCAGACAAATGAAGGGTTTTTTCACATATTGAATGTATACTAGTATGTTGTAAGTTAACATAAAAACAATGTCCGATTTATATTTTTACCTTCCATATTTGTACGTTGCAAATACAGCCAAATGTTTTGTAGATGCATTTTGGTCAATTAAAGATTTTGTATTCAAATTTATGGAAAGTTTTCATCCCTTATTGGCCAAGTTATAAAGGAGTGACTCCAAAATCGTTTTTGTCTTTAAATAAGGTCACACGGGATATAGAAATATTTTACTTTTTTCTTTTAATGTTATTAAATTTTGTACTATTGAACTCAAGATTGTCAAAAATTAGATACATAATGAAGCTCCGTATTAATTTTCCTGAATACTTAATTATATATTTTTAATTTCTAAAAAAGAAAAAGAAAAGAAAAGAAAAGAGAATGGTGTCTTAACGTAACGCTTGTGTAAAGATCCGCGCACTACTTGATGCAGGAAATAAAATCAGGAGCCTCACTTCCTCCTGTGATTTCGGGCTAACTACCAAGATGACAATGTAGTCCTGCAGCAAGATGACGCTCCTGACAACACTGCCAAAACTCATCAAAGATGGTTGAGCAATATAAAACAATTTCTGGCCATAGTGATATAGTCCCCGTATTCACCAACCCTTTGGACTACTTTTTCTGAGCATATGTAGAGTACAGGATATATACCTTTAGGTATGAACACATTATGACAATTAAGACCACTGTAAACGAACGCTGAACCTATATGTTGAAAAAATACATAAAAAATAAGTTCCTAGTCACTTTAAATCTTCGTAGCAAATCAATCATGACATGGATCCAGTGAAACATGCACTGAATTCAAAAAATATATACAGACTAAAACGTTGTTCGATGTTTCTTAAAAGATATGAATCTTGTTTTCACATAAGTTCTTTACCACACAAATACGCGCTGGTGATGCATGGGAATAGTGCTAAAAAGAATTTGGATATTAATTTTTTTTTAGATAATTTGGTTTATGGAAAATATTTCATATGATTTTTCAAAGGAAATTGAAAGTGAGAAATGGGTAAGTGATTTTTCATTTGTGGTTGACATATTGGAATAGGTAAATAGATTAAATACAAAACTACGAGGTTATGGGTGTATTAGCTCCTAAAATGTATCCGGTAGTGAGAGCCTTCCAACCGAAGCTTAAACTTTTTGACAAGTAATTGAAGGAGCAAAATTTTGTTCATTTCTCCTTTCAAAAACACAGACAGTCGTCACAAAAGAATTGTTATACAGTTTCAAAATAATCCTTATTGATATAAATTCATAATAGTTCGTGGAAGAATATAAATGTAATTTAGTCTCTATTTTAAGAAAAATTATTTGAGCTTTAGTTTGTGTTGACGGGCCAACTATCCAATATGGTTGTACTACTACCCACAACACAACATATATAACGTTTGAAGGAACTTGATGGTACATATGTAAACATTAGATAATGATTATTTCTGTACATACAAGGAGCAAGAAATCAAAAAACTATATTTTTATGATATATATTTTTTATTTCTCAGAAATTCATGCCAAAAAAAAAAATGGTTGGGATTTTCCCCCTATTTCATATTTATTTATTTATTTTTCTCACATTTTATTATTATGATTCTTATACTTATTTTATGGGTATATATATATTAGGGTGGCTCTTATTGTGTAATAACAAAAAATCATTTTTTTATTCACTCAACCTATTGATCGGTTCTAGTAGTGGAAATATATTTATTTGCTTAAAATTGTAACATTTTAGGAAAATTCAGAAGATTACTCTTGGAATTTCAACTTTTAACTAAAAGTTTTGCTAAATTTCTAACTTGCCCTTAATCCCAGTGACCTAAAGAAAAACAAACACAGTGATGCAATAACATAGCCTCTGTTCAACTTTGTCAATGGAGCTAATCATGCAATTGATATTAACAAATATATGAATGTTGAAAGTCAAAAAAGACTACTCAGCCACTAAAGGATTGGCATAAAGTTTATATATGCTTAATGACAAAGCTAGTTTTGTGAATGGAGAGAGAAATAAAATAATTATATATAGGGGAAAAAATGAAGAGGCAAGGACCACATTTAAAAAATAATTACAGTCAAAAATATTTCGCACATTTTATTTTTACGATGAAGAGAACAAAACAGATGGGTGAGACAAGTTAAAGTAAAATAATTACTTTTAAGGGCCACCCTAATATATATATATATATATGGATGAACTAATATAGGTACCTACTAACCATGTATGTTATATGTAAAAGAAGTAGGGTTTTATTTTCGTTATGAATGGTCAAATTATGGTAATTGTCCCTACTCTCATTCCCCAAATTATAATAAAAAACACACATATCTGTCAGCAAATGAAATATAATTTATGTTTGTTGGTAAATTTGCCCATAACACGCCCGCCCATTTGCATTATTATTGACTTGAATTACTTAATACTACAGTCGTATGAAACTCTTATTAGCAGAATGAACAAATAAAAATTCACAGAAATATAGAAGAATAAGTAGAAAAATGACAAAAATGTATTTGTCTAATTTATAATTTCTTACAAAAAAGAAGAAGAATAATGAAACACAAAATGCAGATTTATTCTTAGATGTAACTTAACATTTAACACATCGTTATCTTTATTTTATTGTGCTACTTTTCCATAAAAAAAAGGGGATAATTTAGTTAAAAATACAGCCAATTATTCCTAAGTATAACACTAGTATTTAATAACTGTTGGAAATTGCTTACAGTTTAACAAGTGCTAATATTTATACAAACCAGCAACGTGCATAACACTGTTAAAGAAGAAAATCTGAAAAATCGATAGTCTATAGCAGGCTTTTTTATTTGATGTCTATTTGTCTACTTTATTCTCTTCTTAGTAGTCTGACTGTTATTTTGTTCAATTCGAAGGATTTTTATAAATAGAAAAAGTCCAATAGTTGAGAAGAATGTCTTCATTTGTTAAATACAATACCATGTCGGGCCTTTTTAATCTCTTTTTTGGGGAATATAGATAGAGATATGCAATAATAAAGATCTTATTCGTGGTCACTAACGTGTTTACTTCTTCTTTTCATATAACAAATCAATCAATTAGATTTTCCATTAATAGTTGCTTTTTTGTCAACTGTCAATTTTTTTACTACTCTTTCTCTGTATTAATATTCTTTCTGTTGATTTGTACAATTCGAACAATTTCTTAATACCAATAAACCATAAACAATTCCATACACTATTTTAGATATTTTTGTTAGAAATATTGAACAAAAAACAAAAAATCAATACGCAACCTATCTTCAAAAATTGTTTTGGATGAGAAAGGACATGCTCAAAATAAATAACTTTTATTTATTCCCTTTAACTTTCATTTTTACATATCAAGAACAATTTTATTTGGATAGGTGTATGAATGGAGAGTCAGCCATTTTGGGTGTCTCAGCAGTCAAGTTTTAAGCTATTAAAAACTTTATGAATATTAAGAAAAATAGTGAAGTATTGGATGTCAAAATGAGATCAACAAATAAAAGAGCTTAAACCTTAGAGTATATTAAAAATCTTATTTAATAACTATAAAGCCTAGTTTTATTATATATATATCTGACCATAATATATAGAGGGTGTTAAGATCAAATTGGCGCTTGTCATGCTGACAGCTGATCCAGATATAAAAAAGATTGAATTTAGCGATGAGGAACATCTTTGCCCCATGACGATGATCTTTGTCCACAACAATATGGATATTTTAAATCAAGAGGTCTCATATAGGTATCTCAAAAAATCGGCTTTGGGTATGACATCAAGACTCATCTCCTTGAAATGTCTCAGAAAGGTCTCTGAAGTGGCTGAGTGAGCACTGATATTACTTTATTGCGAAGGAAATAAGGCCCCATAGCAGTCTGGATCTTTATCCGATTGATTATTTTATCTGTGGCTCTTATTAAATCTAATAATAATCGAATGTATCATGCAATCAAGTACTCTCTGATTGCCTCCACCAAGGAGACAATTACCAACTGCCGAGAAACTACCTTTTCAATGCCTGCTCTTCCTTCTGTACCTGGTTTCAGTCAAGTAAATTGACAAAAAGATGGCCTAGGTGACCATTTCTAGATTTCCTGTATTATAAACATGTTATTACAACGTCATAAGACCTTATTTCCATATTGTAGATGAAAATTAACTATTACAATTAATATAATAAGATATTTTTCTCTAACTATCTTACTTTTCTTGTCCTTAATCTATAAAAAAATTAATTGTACAAATTTAAACATATCATAGGAATTTATAGTACACATTACTTTGATTTAATTCAAATAACCTTGTTTATCATTGACATCAAGTAGTATTTAATGCAGATATTAATTCCTTATTGTATTCTATAAAATTATTTGATGAGGTGTAATCAAGATTTATTATAATCTTATTCATTTTTGTATTAAAATTATCAAGTTTGAGCGCCCAAGATGGCATCTACTTCCATTATGATGTAATTTATGATATGTACAAAAAATATTTTTATTGAGAAATTCGGAGGATTGCGTCATCGGTTGTTACTTTTTGTAAGACCTAATGGCACCGGTTACAATAATAATTTTGTATAATATCATTGAAACTGCGTCCGTACATCTTTTGTACGCGTATACTAATGAATAATAACAAATTATAGTCAAAACTTGGGGATTATTTAACATAATTGGCAACATTGTTCAAGATTTGGAGTTTCCAAATGATCATTTCTAACTACTGCTTCGTATTTGGATATGAAAATGGGTTATTGACACTCTATAAAAAATCTCTAACGTCTAGTTTTATTATCTAATAGAGCATAACGTGTATTCAAATGTGTTATTCCATAATTATATATTTTTTTACATACGATCGACAATGGATTAACTATTATATTTCCTAGGATCATATATTTTTATACAATAGTACTTCTATTAGGATTGTTCCTATTGGATCCATAAAAAAATAATTTAAAAAGTAGGCATTTCATAATTATTTTCAGTACCGAAATATTTCAGTTAGTTCAAATTTATACTACTACTTTTCTTTGTCATAAAATAGTATTCAAAACAAATGTTGGGTCTTTATTTATCTGTAAAGCCATTGGATAAAGTTTGTTCAATAGTTTTTGAAAATATGCCCATTTCATTTAATAAATATATTAATTAACTAGCCCTGCAAGATAGCATCAGTTTGGTTAATGATACAATCTGTGACGTCAGTAAAATCTCTCTATTAGTGATGTAAAGTTTCTATGATATTGCTTCATTTATATCAGCTGAAGTTGGATTTCTTTGCTAACGAAAAAGTGGTGAACCATTGTTACATATCAAGTATTAATCAAAATGAAAGCAAAAAGGCTAGAGATTGCCACATTGGTCCAAGCCGGCAATAGCAACTCTGACATTTTTAAGAGGCTGAAAATTAACCGTCATAGAATGTACAAGTTCAAAAAGCTTGTTGAGTTTCGAGAAAGCCTCAAGGATTGGCCTAGAAGTGGTAGAACAATAAAAACGCAAGAAGTACACGAATTTCTGGCATAAAGACTTTCGACCCTCCCAGTCCTCTACCGGAATAATTTGGAATTTTCAATATGTTGGTATATTCAGTCCATAGCCTGTAGAGTTCACCACAGCAACAACACCAACATCAAGGCCTCTGTTGAATCCCTTTGGAGGAGGATGTACAATAGTTACCTTAGTTATTTTTTAAATTTTTTTTTGCAACTTCATTTTGATCTGTTCAGCATGATCTGTAGCTCAATTAAAGTGGTTTAAGACTTATCAAACATCCGGTATATGATCATTCAAATATTGAAGATAATTTTTCAGGCAAAAATACGTTTATGATATGCTTAAGAGGCTACCATCACTATTTTGAAAAAGAGGAACGTTGAATGTAGTCAAAAATGAGTTTTTTCATTAATCAGGAGATATGTCTGCCTCCTCCCTGTCGAGTGTAGTAGTGGAGCTCATACCAACAATATACATTAGTGGCTACATTTTATGTACACTATATGAAAACATGTATTTTAGAAATATGTATTTTTATAATAAAGAATCAATGTTTTATCGTGGATCTTTTTGGATTTGTTATTCGGAATCATGAACAGACTGTTCATGGTGTGTGTTATTAATGGTTTGTAAGATGCAAAACTTTCTCGATTACTATGATTATACATATATTTTATCATAATAAATAAATAATATAAGTATGGGTAAAAAAGTCTTGGATATAATGTAATCTCTTTAAGATCTATTCACTGAAGAAGATGAGAGTCAAGCATCATTAATGGATTCCTTCTTCACTGATTGACTAACTGACTAACTTAAAAATGTGCAAACAATGGGTGAGAAAAATGATTTGACCGATTAGATTTATAGCTCCAATTTGATGAGTTTTTTTTTTACACTGGATAAGAAAATTTCTCATTTGGGTACTTCTGATGAAATGAGTATATGTATCATAATTGGCTCTTTCATATTTTTCCCTTAATCAAGTGTGATCTTTAAAAGAAAAGTATGTAAATTATAGCTTGGATGCACGAATGACGACGTGATGCATTTACGTATCTAGTAAAATAATGTCCAGAATATATACTATGTGGTGAGTTAACACAAAAACAGTCGTGTACAAAAACAAAGAAAAGAAAAAATATTTAATCATTTTATACATAATTTATGCCCACATAAATTAATAATATATAAGTTATATAGCTATTTAAATCTATTACAAGATTGGTATTCAAATTTCTGGGATAGATTGAGATACTTAAAACCATGCATATAGTTTTAATCCTTCATTTGATTCATGTGACTTAATTTATCTCCAATATAGTCTTTCAAATCAAATCTATCATCTTTTAATTCTGTAATAAAGAGGATGTATTTAGGGCAATTTAAGTGTTATTTGCAGGCCTCCAAATGATTAATAATAGTTTATGAATATAAACTGACAACAATTATTTGTAAAAAAAATATAATTCAAAGTCAATTTTGTAATTAAAAAATGTCATATTTATTGTTTTACATCGTATATATATAGTACAGTCCAATAACTCATAGACACTTTAGATCAATAATAGACTTAGTATTCAATTTTTGGGACAAGTTGAGATATCCAAACATATCAGCTATAGTGTTAATTTTTCATAGATTTATTCCATTTTTGTGACCACATCTTCCTCTATGGATGGAGTAGCTATCTTTATTTGGGTCATAACCGGCTTCATAATAATAAAAAAAATGGCCTTGATTATATCTGTCTGAATCATTAATGATACAATAGTTATATTTCGAATGTAGGGCCGTCGACATCAAGGAGTGGTCAAAGTATAACTTTATATAATTGCAATTTTAAATTAAATACCCGACTTCTCCCCCCTCCCTCCTATTTCCGAACACACTGTGTCGACATCTTCGAAATGTAAATCTCATTTTAATAAATAGGCACAGGCGTAATCATTAATGTTTTAATTATTCTGCTGAGAGACCACATTCAAAAGTTTATTATCTTTCGACTGATAATGATTAAATAATGGAACATTCAAACGCCATTGAGGAATCCGTGGTTGAAGACCCCTGCTCTATGTGATCTAATCAATAAGGGTTTGGTTATGATAAATATTTAGATAGTCAACATAAAAAATAATTTGGAATATAAATTAAGAGAAGGAAAACATGCTATTAAACATTATGGTATTACATTTACTCCATCTGAGCTAGGAATCGTCTTTGAAGTCCGTATACATAAAGTATATGTCCTTCCCTAGGAACGACTGGTGTACAAAATAACGCGTATTTCATAATTTTTAATTTATATATTTAAGTACATTATAAACTTTGTATTCAAATGTATGTGATGAGTTAAGATACTCACTAGTTTCAGCTATAGTTAATAATTTATGTGTGATTTAAGCGACTTATATTGGCCCTGAATTGGCCACTTCATATACTTATTTATTTTTGAGTGTCGATCAATTTGGGCTACTTTAAATTTAAATATTTGCAGCGCCTCCAAATGATTAATAAGAATTTTTTTATTATAAAAGATTAACAATAATTTGTCGAAGATATTGAATGTATTCCACACTCAACTTTTAGAAAAATCATTCTAGTTTGTTTTTTTGTTGACACATCACATATATACTTTATAAACAACATTGTTAAGATGTTTGATCAGTTTTTTCATTCCTTAACATATCCTGCAGTATGAATACTAATGATGTTACAAAAAATAATTGTTTATGGCATTGTCAACCCTCGAGACCAAGAGATAATGCATACCCATAAATAAAATATTTCCTCAAAAATGTTTTTTTCTTTCTTTCTCCTGATAAGACGATTATCATGAAACAGTAATCATAAAAATTATATTATAAATTGTTGCAAAAAAAAAAACATATAAAAAAGTGCAAATATCGTAAATAATAGAGATAAATAATTTTCAATAATTTCATATTATATACATAAATAGGGTGACGACGTTTTAACAATCTGAATTTTCTCAACTTTTATTTGATGTATTTAGCAGTAAGTTTGACAAAATAAATATATATATATATTTTGTCATTTCACCAAAAAATGTCACACATAAATAGATTTTCAACTTATGTTATATGCATTTGGTTTTGATGTACAAATGAAATTATATCTATTTATATACAATAATACCCGTACAAAATAAAATCTAAATCCTTAGATCCTTCACTAATACCAGTTAGATGTAATAAAGTCATCTGATAGAATGAATCTCAGTGATGTGGCACAGTACAAATCTTGAATTAATTGAACACTTTTAAATAATCAGTCAATGGAGGATAATACGATATTATAGCTACATTTTTGATAAACTATATACAGCTTATCTATAGATCCGTGACTCAATTTTTCGGTTGTGACCCAGATATTTAGAAACACTCAGAGTGTAGTAATAATATAATATATCGATATTTTTTTAGATGTATTCATTACATATCTGTAACTTCTAAACAACTACTAAATTAAAAAGTACTTTTCGGTCTTGAGGTCCTGGAAATGAAGAAAAAAACCTACCCAATGTAAGATTACACTAACATTTATTTATAACAAAAAAAAAGTTAATGAACTTATGCGTGATATTTTATTACATGTCAAATCAATTTAGCAACTGCTTGCTTTACTTAGATCAAAATACATATAATAATGTTAAAGGAAATTAATTTAAAAGTATGACTCAAAACATAATTACCCTAATATACATATTTTATGACTGTCTTAAAAACATTTATTCAAATATTATATATTTTTTTATTTTCATTTGACAAATATTATACAATATTTTATATCCTTTATAAAATGACATATTATAATAAAAAAAATGATGACAAATGAATGAATAGAAGCTGTTTTTGTGTACGTCATGTATTTATTTATTTATTGAAGGTCTTTGCATATAAATATGTATTTCAAAAAATCATTCAACACATGTTTAACAGAAACAACAATCTTGATGAACTTATAAATTGGTCAACTGTGGAATATAATACTATGTATATATTATATTAAAATGAAGCTTTGTTTATGGTAAATAACATGAGGATTAATGGGGTTATATCATGGATAAATAAATATGCAGAGGTGACAAAATGCTCAAATAATTGAGCAAAGGTATCAGCTGACAAACAAATAATAATATGACGTCATATTTGCTTTGTTTTCTTATATAAATGTCATTTCAAATCTGAATGACTCCGATGGTTAAATAAAAATTTAACATATCAACTTATTTCTTGTTGCTGACGTTGAAGTTAAAATACCTTTGAGATTAAAAAATATATTGAGTTATATATTGATTAATATATGAGTGTTATTTGTGGCTTGATGTAGCTCGTAAGTCAAAGCAATTTATTCTAAATTATATAACCAAAAAAATCTAAAGGCTTTAAGTAGGAACGCCGTCCGCAGAAGATTGGCTAGGGGGTATGTAGCCCCGCCCCAATTAATAAATTTTTGATTATACTAGAAAATTTAAAGTAATTTTAAAAAATAATCCAAAAATATAATTTTCCAAATAAAAAAAACAAGTAATTTTTTCTGAGTAGCTATGAACTTATCAACAATTTACATGCATTATTGATGGTTATTTTCAGGTCCCTCTAGAGTGTATTCAAGCTCTTACCTTCCTTATGCGACTCACATGTTTATGAATTGAACTATTTCTACGATTTTTAATTAATTAGATCTTAGTAATTCCATTAAATGAAAAACCGAGGATATCTAGACCCTCTAATCTTAGTTCTTTGCAGAGTAGATAAATGTTTTTCATATGTGAGTTAACTTATTCAGCCTTTAATATTCGCTATGCGCTAGCATGCTTGTACAGAGTTATTACAGCAATAAACTATCGTTATTTATTTATTTGTTAACTCTTAATTATAATATGTTTGACAGTATTTTGTTAATCATTTAAACTCCTGAATATAGTCTATAGTTTTTTGGTTAGCGTTTTAATACGATTAATTAGGTATCATCATCTAGCTTTCACTTAAGCCTAACCTTTAAACTAATGGGGGAAACGAAGACCACATGATCCATGTTTGTCCAAATATAGTAAGTACTGACAACTTTTTGGTACCTCTATGAATTCCGCATTCTAACTGAATAAAAAAGGTGAATTCCGCAAATGGAAGAAAAGTTGCATATGTCATGTAGGAAATGAGGAAGCGACGTTATTAAACGTTGTGGTATTATAAAAACAACATTTTTCGTAGGGGGAAAAGATTTAATGTAGAACATGAATCTTTTCAAGCTAACTTGCGCATTTCTCCGCTTGACTAATAGCTTCATATTAATGTAGACTTAGAGTATTGAAATATTTATTTGTTGGTTTTTCTCCAACTTTTTTTTAAACCCTGTGTTAAACGATTATACAAAGGATATAGCTAACCTATCGAACCTTAATAAATTTCAATCATATATCTACAGTATCACTAGTTTTCAAAAAATAATATTTCCTTTTATATAAATCAATAATTTTAATGTTAGATATTTACATAACAACACAAACAAAATCAACAAAAATTGATAGATAAGCTCCAACCATCATCATAAATAATCTTTAATGTTGATCCACTCAAAAAATAAAAAATAAATTATTAATGAATTATATACATCAACATACATAGGTGGATTTATAAACCATGTATCACAGAGAGTTTCAAACATAATTCATTAGATTTAACATTGCTAATAGTCAAGGATAGACACAACGGTTCATATTTTGTTATTGTTGTAAAGACGTATCCTTATATAATATGTAGAATAGGGTGAGGTTGGTAAACAAAAACTTCTTAAATTTTGACGAATAACAATTAACCTTCTGTTGTTGTTTTTTGGTACAAACATATCAGTGGAATTGTATTGAAGTATATATATATATATATATATATTATGAGCAGAAAACTGTTTAAATTTTGAAAAAGTGCCAAAAAAACACGTATAACAATTTTTTTGGGGTTTTGGGATGTGTCCAACATTTTTTTAATTTTTTTTAATATTAAAATATTGTGGTTAAAATGTATTATCATAATTTTTTCAAATAATTGCTATTTGTTAATCATAAAACGGAAAAAAGTTTAAAAAAATATCAATATTTATGTATTTTATTGGCCTTGCACAATCTTTACACAAGTGCAATATTTTAGAAGCGGTTTTTAAAATTTTATCTTGATTATATATTTAGTAAAAAATTATATGACACATTTAAAAACTAAAAAAAATATTTTTATAGTTTGTCATTTTCCCAAAAATTTCATCGACTTTGTGCTCAATTACATATATATGTTCATTAAGACAATACAAACTACCAAAGAAACAAAAAAAACTTAAGCATATTTGAACCACATTCGAGAACATCAGAATCACCCTAATGCAGGGCACATTACGTAATCCTCAGTATGGAACCAACGAATAAACAACGAAAACGATCATATCTCATGCCAATGATTTTTAGACAATGCTCTTAATGAATACAAAGTTGGGTTAATATCTCTGAGGTTAATGTAATGCATCATTTGAAGGAGAGAAAAGTATATTTTGGATGGATTCGTGACTATAAACTTTAGGGTTTCCCCCTTATTTTGTAACGTGGAGCAATTTCATAAATTCAAGTTGAAAACTTCATAAGATGATTTTTTTTGTTTAGGGAAAGGTGTGCTCAACGATGCTTTTTGAACAAAATTCTATTGAAATAATGGTAAAATAAATATCGATAATAATAATTAGCATTATGTGATATGATTATGAGAATGTGTGCACTGTACTGGCATTGGGGTATAAGATTAGATTTTTTTATAATGGGATATTATAGAATTTTTCTATAATGGAGTCAAAGGTTCTGCTTTGGTAGTTTGGGATAATGGAGCACAATTACAATTAAAAAATGTAATATAAAATTTATAAATTTAAATGGTGATGTGAATCGACAAATGGTTAGAATCGTAATACTGCGTTTAGTCCGGATTTGATCAGTTGTATAAATAACGTTCCCTTTCATTATCATTTTAATACAATAAACCAATTAATAAAATTTTAGTTTTCTAGAACTGAAGAAGGCTTTTCATTTCTAAGAAAATTGGTATTTACTGATATACTAAACGATAAAGAAATCATGGAAAACCAGATATTTATAGAGAAACCCTTCTATGGATAGTCTTTTACCATTTAGATATAAATATTTCAATAAATTTATGGAATCATTTAGTGGAACATTTCGATTAAGCGTTGTATTCTAATGGAAATAACTAAATATTATTCAAAAAATACATTTTACGTTATCCAATAGCCATCCTTAGAACATACTACTTTTGTAAAATGAAGTCAATAGCTTAGTTTTTTTTTAAGCTATATAATGAAATTTTTCATTGCACAGTCATGCACAAATCATATTATCACCTTTACGTTCTTCTTCTTCTGGAATTTTTGAATCGCTAGCAAGCCAAGACGTTTTCACCTCTACATATTTTTATTTTGTGCCATTTGTGTAAAAGTTGCTAATTCAGCAATTTTCTACACTTTTTATTCAATATGACCCCCCTCCATTTGAATGATGGGTTCAATACGAGGAAGAACAGAAGCACAACTGACATTGATGAAGTACGATGACAAATTGTTCTACTCCTCTGTGATCGCAACCTTCAGAGCATCGGCATTCGGGTGAGAAGTATTATTCGTTTTCCCCTCCAAGCACCAAACAGCCAAATCCGGGGGGTTCCCATTGAGTGAAGACGAAGGACAGAAGTCTGACAGACATAAGTTAGCCATGTTCTCCTTGCAGAAATGCTGCACTTTTTTGAGTGTGTGGTGAGGTGCCGTCTTGGGTTAACACATAGTTGTCTCCCGGAAACGTGGGCATGGTATCTGAGGACCTTGTAATAGACGCCCGTGTTGACTTTATCGTTGGCCTTGAAGAAGTTTGGAGGCATCTTTCTGCTGTCGGACACCTGATCGCTGTGGATCATGACCTGAGCTGCATATTTGGTCCTGAAGGTTCTCTTTACCTGAGCTCAATATTCAGCCAAGAAGAGATCATTTCGCCATTCAGAACAGCGTCCACTGTGAAGATCTTGGAGATCGAATTGTGCGTGGAGAAGATCGCACACCTTCTGCCGTTTTGTATGTTGCTCAGACATTTTTGATTCCATAAAAAGAAAACAAACATAAAATTGTAGCTTTGTGTCAGTTCTTTCGAATGGTGTCAAATAGAAAATTGTCAGACTTTTAGAACTGAGGTTAGACAGCTTCGAAGAGGATTCTAATTTTTGAGTCCTCACCCTGTAGGTAAAAAGAATCATAGGTTTTGCGAACAAAAAATTTACACTTCACTGTTTATTTGCCAATGACGTCAGATGTAAAATATTAAATGAATCTCCATCTAAACATTAACACTTAATTAAACTAATAATAATTAAGGAATATACACTTTATATTTATATAACTTTAATTTTTATATACATGAATAAATATTTTTTATAATTTCTTTTAACGTGAATAAAAACATAGATGATCATGCCAGAGATCTAAAATTGGTACCATCATTGATTTACGTATCAATCAAGGTTTATAAACTAGTGTAATTTGTTTAAATTGGGTAATTATAATGGTATCTATTTAGGAAACCCCAACATTTTTAAGACCTTTGCAAAATCGTCAATAACTAGCTATCTAGTTCACAAATCTTCCACAATTATGAAATAAAATATAGTGATTATAAAAATTTCAAATTGTTTGTGTTAAAAAACTATCTCGTTGAAAAGTAATTTGCAGAAAAAATTAATGAAACAAAATGATTAAGGGGGACGTCACCTACCTGATATAATCTTGAAAAATGTGTAAAACAAAATTCTAAATGTATACTATTATTATTAAACAGAAATGAAACTTTTTGATTTATAAAATTTGTCATATTGGTTTTTGGAAATATTTATATTTATAACAATGTAGAGTTTGCAATAGGAAAATCCTATATTCTTATTATTTTCGAATAATGATATATGCCACTGTTGAAAAAACAATTTTATCCGTATCGTTTTCATCCTTAAATAGCGAAACAGGTATAAACTATTTATGTAGTTATAATATCAACTTCCATCAAGGAAAAAAAAAAGAATTAATTTTAACTACCTTTTGCATTTTTTATGGTGATGGAAAACAATTCATAAACATTTATTGTGAACCTTGGAGCCTTATCATACCCATTTAAATGTCGTTTTGTTTAAGATTGTGTGTGTCAAATAAAAATGCACCATAATATCCTTATAATTGAAAATTTTCTTCGCTTTTAGTAGTTTTTATTGCATTTTTATTTGTAGTTGGTCATTCTTTAAAGGAAAGAGATAATTGAGCAGCATTGAAATAAATGCCTTAAGGAGTCAATTTTTCATGGTAAGAGTATAAAGTTTTTATAAAAGATATAAAAATCTGTAAATGAAAGTGATAAGAAGGATATGATTTTTTTATGCATCTCCAAAAATTTGTGAACAAAAAACCACGAATCTCCAATAACTTGACGTATAATTGAATTTAAACATTTAAAAGAATGAACATCCTTAGCCAGAAAGTACTACACATTAAAAAAGTTATTTAATTTACATAGATCTATATATATTTTTTATAGCACATTTTCACATGATGTCATCGTTCTGACATTTTACAACCATTTTGGAAAAAACATAAAACATATTTAAGGAAAATAATTATTATTTTGATATACCAAGTAGAATAAAAAATTAATAGATGAAACTTTCATCATTTTGTAAATCTTTTTACCGACTATGTTTTGAGTTTGTTGGTTGTGTTGCTGAAATATACTTGGCTTCAGATGATGGATTTTTTATGTTTTGTTTTGTGTAACAAAAATTTTTACAAAATTTTAAAAGTTACATCCATTAACTTTTGATGAAATTAAGTTGAATCGTTCGATGTCAAGGCTTAATTCAATTAAATAAGAAAATGGATTTGACATATGTAAATAAATATATTAAAGTAAAATATGCTTAATTAAGATTATCAGAATATCAATATGATACACAAAATATATTTTGTTTTTAAATTATACATATTAAACATAACATACAAAAACCTTTGTATAAACAGTGAGACATGTTCTTAATTTATATGTATTCTACATAAATGAAAAAAAATACTTCCGTTTTTTTTTTAAATTAATAATATTCAATAACAAAATAAAAAATTGAACAAAAATACTAGAGATGCATATTTTTGAATATGGAATATTTATCTATTAAATATGTTATTACAATTTTGATCAATATGAATAATGAATAAGTTAAAATTATCTAATGAAGAATGTCGTCTTTCATCATTTTTCAGCTTAAAAAAACAAAATAACTTTTGGGTGGAGTTATGCGCTCTACCAATGTTCCCATTCTAATTTTTAAATGTCCTTGTACTTCTGCAACTTAAATTGGTTGTACCAATTTAAAAAAAGGTCACGAAATTTATTTGCAAAAAAATATATCAAAATGTGATCTCAAAGATCTTGGATTTTCTTATTTGACTTGTAGTTCTTTGGATAAAGTTCTGACCAGGCTCGTTGCAAAAAAAAAAAAAAAAAAAAAAAATGATGTTGTCATTTTGAAAAGTTGATGTAACTGTAACAAAATTTGTTCTATATTAGTAAATATGAGCTCATATGCCTTTTAATAAGAAGAATTCTCTTAATTTTAACGTTCAAAGTGAGTCTATAGTTGTATATTCTATATATTTTTTAATGCACGATATTAGTTGTTGTTGACAAAGCTAAACAGTATTTAGCCTCCTTGTATTCTACAAATATATCCCATTCCTTATTTTTTGTTATCAAGGGTGTGCGAACAAGAGAAGGTATTTGAGGTCAATGTTTTTGTTTCATTATTATTTTAATTGGCATGTCGCCACTTTCCTGAGAGCCACTTTAACAGGCTCTGATAATGTTTTTCTATCTTTCTAGTTTTATAAAATCCTGAATAATTTTTGTATGTTTTGATTGACAATTTTAAATAGACATTAAGATAGAATTGGTTCTCCTCTCCTAGTTTTTAACTATTGCATTTTGGAACAATTCAGCTCTTATGGGTGGTAATGAGTTAATAATTTATCATCCCAATTGATTATATATATATATCTACCTTTAAAGAAAAAATGGATGAGTTGGGGGTCGTGCAAATCGTCATAAAATAAATGAGAATAATAATTCATTGGCTAAAAAAATACAACTAAATACCAATAAATATTTATCTTCACTTATTATTGTCTCAATTGGTCTATAAATATAAAACCTTAATTACTTCTACACAAAATAATATTACTAAAAAAATAATGATTTGCAAATGGTTTAAGAAGAAAAAATAGAAGTATATATGAAGAGCAAACAATCCCTTTTTTTCAAACAAGCCAAATTCGTACAAATGAATAATTCACCTAACGAAACCCATTATTTGGTCTTTATATTTTATTTTTGCATCAAATGTAATTTATTTTTTAATACGTTATCTGTTTAGCTAACCGTTCATTTCAAATTTTAATTTATTTAGAAACTCAGTGAGGCAATAAATAGCATACATTATGCAGAGAGCCTTAGACAAATATAATATATTTTAACACTTTGGGAGTGAATCGGAATTTATTCAAAAAAGTTTTTGTCAAAAACGTTACATTCTTTTTAATATATTGTGTATATAGAAGTTATCATGTTTCAAGATTTATTTGAATATATGTATACCTACAAAATAAGAGTTACATACACATTATTCGTTGTGAAAATACTCACCTACATTGTACCTTCTTCATTTTTCATGGCAAAAGTGAAATCAAAAAGTTATTTTTGTAGAAATAGTTGAGATTTTTGTTCAAAAATAATAAATATTAATCAAAAATATATGTTGACTATAATTTTGTTATGTAGTATGGAGTCGAATAATTGAGTCGTTATATATAAATTAATATAAGCATCTACACAAGTTGACATTCCAAAATTCCTAGACATGGTCGATAACTCAATATTACACTGATCACAGCAAATTTCTTATAACTCGCTATAAGGATTATATAATTATTTCATATTACTATAACTCACCATAATATTTTGAAAATTTGGTCGTTATTAGGATTTTTTGAAGGGGGGGGGGGGCTGGCTCATAATTATATTTGTATGAAATTGATACTGTTTTTTATATAATTTCTCAATAGATTAAGGTTTCTGTCTAAATGCTCAATTTTACATCGTTTTAATTCCAATTTTTGAAGGTGAGTCTTAGCATCACTGTTGAAAACCAATTAACATATTAAAAGGTAATGAGTGATGAATAACCATTTTAAATAAAGGACATTTGTAATTAGTAAGCCTTGAATCACATTGAAGTTTCGATATTTTTATTTCGAGTCTGAAGTCGTGGCAAATTTGACTTAACATCCTTACATTGATTCCAAGAATCTGAAAATTTTGTCATGGATAGGGTTTGACCTAAATTCAAGAACCAAAATGATTTAAAATAAATAAACTTTCTCCTGAACTAATCCTCCGATTTTAATAAAAACTAGTTTCAAATTAAGCTTAATAATAAAATAATTATTTGGATTCAGTATAATCGTCTTTGCTTCAATATTGGCCTCAACATGACCTCAAAAATGCATAGAAGGCTTATTGAGAGTCTTCTCTAGAATATTTTGGAATTACCCCCGAATCTTGGACATCCTCTCAGATTTTGTGTTAAAGAGGATCTGTTGGTGTGTTGCTTAAATGTGTCTTTCGCAAAGAAGTCCATAGGGTTCGGTCCATTGACCGTGAAGGCCAAAAACTGGATCCAACAGAGTAAAAAAATAAATATTACTACTAAGTAAATGTTTTCTTGCTACCAGCTACAACTTCTTCAATCCAGGGCTTAAGAAAATTAAGTTTTAAGAAGTTTGTAGTCTTAAAATTGTGTCGAACGGCGTCGATCACAAAAAATAATTTATGCCTTTTCCACGATTCCGGAATAAATTCTTCGTTGATTGATTCCATTCTTTTAATTGACGCAAACCACTCCTGGCTAGTCTTTAAAGCAAGAAAAAAAGTATGATGTGTGTATCATCAGCTTTTGGAGGTGCTGAAAGTTTGTCGTTAAACAATTACTCACGCTGTAGTATTTTTAGTTAAATATATGAAAGATAAATGAATATACTTTTTCTTCATTAAAAGGTAGATTGAAAATCTCTTTTTTTATATTATTATTATTAATTTTTAGATAGAGAGACCTCCTTTCCGATGCTCAAAAGTTATATATTTAGCTGCTAAGCTTTCTGCCCCAGTTAGGTTACTCCTGCTTTACACACACCAACAACTGTATGAGTGTGAATTTGGTAAACTTCAACTGGAGGCCACGGTCAGATGACAATTCCAAGATGTATTCCTTATCAGTGACATGTCCCTTACTTCTATTTGCCTCAGACAAGGGAATTGGTCTCTGACCTAATTCAGCTGTGCAGATTTATTCTCTAGGTCGTGAATGTAAGAATGGAAATCTTGAATCAAATTGGTGAAATGTTCCACTATGGTGAACTTATCTAGAGCTCTGTGAACATCTGCACTAGAGAAAAAAGCATCAATATGTGAAAAAGTGGTGAAATTTCCCTTTGCATACCTCTTCACTGCTCTGCTTTCTTCAGGAAGCCTATCACCTTGTCGAACAGATTTAAAATACTGATGTATTTACCCTGCAGAGATGTATTCAGTTCGAAAAAGACGTGGATTAAGTGGCTTCATCTTGATAAAGTTTATCGTTTTGATGGTGTCATTTAAGACGTCATGTAGCTCAGGGATCATTTAACTAAAAAGTATTTTACTACTTCATTTTCATAATGTGATATTCTCAAATAATCTTACAAAAAGAAATAACTCAAAAGATAATGATGCTAGAGAGCTATACTTATTGTTATTAGATTAGTTGTCCACCCAGGGTACTAAATTAGTGCAGTTTGTTCTGATCAAGTAATTGGAATAATTTTTTCTACATATTTATTAGAAATTTGCCTTATCGCCAATAACTTATTATCTAATCAATTAATCATCCACACTTATAAAATAAAATATGTTGTTTATTAAATATGATATACTTTTTTTTCAACAATGATTATCTCTTCAAACCCTGTATATGATAAGTCATTTGAAGATAAACAAATAAATATAAAAATCTTTGGGTTTTAAAATACCAAAATTCAGTTTTTACGTTACCTATCTGATAAGATTTTCAAAACTGTATAAAACCAAAATTGAAATGTTTACTGTCATTGTGACACAAAAATAAATTTTTTGGATTTACAAAACTTGTTTTATTGTTTTGTGGAGACAGGAGAGGTTATTTTGTTGTACACTGTATAAAAAATGATAAATTCACAAACTCTTTTGAAAATGCAGAGGTATGATAATTTGTACAAATTCTAGGTTTATATTGTAGTAAGTATACATCTTAAGGGCATAAATTAAAAGCCATTGGTAGGTAATCAGATAAAGATTAAGAGTAGGGTACAAAATAATAAAAAGACAAGCAAGTATTTGTTTGGAAAAGGAAAAAAATGATGATCAAAAATGTAAATGGTTCTTTTGACATGCGCTACTAATGGTTTTTTGGGGGAAGGTTTATATATATATATATATGTCTGCTTCTTTTGGTATTGAGTTAAGGAATTATCTTAATACTTATCACATATATATATGTACATAGTTTTTGAAGAAAAAACTATAAGATAGAAAGGGTTATGGTTGGTACATAGTAAGAGATGAATAGATTCATCTATCATATTCGACTTGCGATTGGGAAGAGAAAAAATACAAGAGAAAGAAACATTCATATTTTAATAGAGAATCATTAATTCAGAATAGTTCTTCTTCTTTTTCTTTTTGTTTGAAAGAAATATTTATTTTCATTTTTTTTTTTTTTAAAGTTGTTCTTTTGGTTCTGACACATACATTGTTAAAGATAATTGCGCACATCTCTCTTCTTTCTTCCTTTGTTTAATCTCTCTCTCTTGCTCTTTTGAAGAAAGGTCTAGAATAATCAATTAATCAATTTGAAAATTAACAAAAACATTTGTCGTACTTATTAATACACACTTATATTGACAACAATAAAATGATATGTAGAGTTGTATAAAATATGCCCTCAAACGAATGCAATAAATTTTGTAGTTGTAACCTAACTTTGGTTTTGATCTACCAATGACCAAATAATTATTCTTTAAGTCTTGATGAGAGCATATCTAAGAATTATAACATGTAGAGTTGTTAATTTTAAGTATTTGTTATTGTGCAAGTTTTGCTGTTCTTTGCAACATGAACATTGTTGGTCATCTTTCAATGCTGATATTAATATTCATTAATTCCACATAAGTGTACACCTAAGTAGTATACCGTAATTATATGTGGAATTGTATATATCAAGTATTCTTTAATGTGTAAGATTTGCTGTTTTTGGCAATCTGAACAGTGTTTTCTATATTTCAATGCTGATATCATCATTATTTTATTCTTGCAAAGGGAATATCGAAGTATAAAGTAATCATTAGTCCTTATGCGCATGAAAGACTTATTTTAACACAGACAATTTGTAAGGAAGTTATCAGTGTAAGTTTTGTTGGATTCAGAGTTGATTTGAGTATGATTCACATCAGAGCAATTTTTAAATATATCATTACTAGGAACAAGGTGGGATTTTTGTTTATTTCTTTATTGCATTTGTCGTATCTATTATTTTAATATGTATATTTCTATGTTTTTACTTACTAGGAAATCTTCCAATTTTATTAGTTTTACTCGAGGCTGTCTGTATTATCAAGCGTATTTGTTTTACTCAATCGAAGCTAAACCCTACTCCAGTCTTATAAATATTCTCTGATCTTATCCATTACACTTCATACTACTATATTCATTTTTTGTTGACAAGTCTGTGATATTTATATTATAATCATTTATTAAGATATTTCATTAAACATCACTACTTCCTTTACTCAAAGATAATCTAATAAAACCCCATGACATCTATGCTTCTATTCTCCAAAACATTTTTAAAATTATTTAAGTTACTTTGTCAATTTTCATTGTTTTAGCATACTGGTATGTCATATTTTCAAGAATTCTACTCATATGCAGAGCTTCAAATTCTTAACTCTGGTGTTATTTAAAAAACATAAAATAAAATGTAACCCTTACACTTTGAAGAATATTTTATAGAAGAACAGCATTTTGTTAGATTGGCTACAAGGAGCTGTGTGAGAAAAGGAAGAAGCACAAGTCCAAATCCGTATCAAACAAGGGATATGTAGGAACGACTCCATTGTCGATCCTCAATTCTACTTTGAGCCCAACAGGGACTTACACTTATAACTCCCCTCTAAATCCTCAGCGTTACTCTAAATCATTCAAAAGTAGACACACTTGTGGTTACACAATATTCTTAGATTTTCTCTCTTCTAGAATGAAAATTATGCCAGGAAATTATTATCAAAACTTTCTCTTCAGCCTTTAAAACCTTTTGTGTGGTTTTTGGACATGCATACACATGAAAATTCGCTTTTAATACATACCTTGTGCCCTCTGACGGAAAGAAGATGCCTTCATTTTCATCTAAACAGAAAATCGGGCAAGATGTCTACTATAGGTGTGCACGTCTAAAACTGAACAATCCTTTAAATTTTACGACTTGAGGGCTTGACGAGGGTTCTCTTGTAGATATTAAGGTCAAGATCTTTCTGAACTAGCCGGTCCATGGTCCTTCTGCTGACGTTTAACTCCCTGGAGAGGCCGCTGACGGTGACCTTGTCTCTCTTGTCCTCGACAAACTTTATCACGGCAGCAACCATTTCGTCCTACCTTTGAGGCCTTGAATTAGATCTTGTGGTCGCCTCAGGAGTCCCTTTGGCTACCACACTGTAAACGGTGGTGTGGCTGCAGTTCAGAACCTTGGCAATTTCGGTGGGAGTTTTTCCCCGCGCGGAAAGTTCAAAAATTGCGACTCGACGTCCCTCCATATTATCGTCTGTTGTTTCACTGTTGCTATTTAGATTTTGCTGGAGTTTTCTTTATAGCTAGTCAAGACCCTTGCCTTGAAGTATAAATCGGTTTCAACTTAATAAAATCACGAATATGTGAATGGCGTAAAATTTTAAGGAGTGTTCAGGTTTAAACGCGCACACCTGTATAACGTGTTTAGTTTCATCATCTTGCCATGGCTGAAGACCAACTACTCTAAGGGTAAATACGCTTGGACTCAGCACAACGTATACTTCCTCAAAGTTCTAACAATCTGCTCAGATAATATGGTTTGATTCTAGTCCAAAGGGATATGGTCCCCTTTCTCACCAGATTTGAACCCATAAGACTTTTCTAAACAAACAGGGCCTCTCACCCCAATATGTACTCACTGAAGTCCTACATAGCAACATGTGGGGACAACTTGTGAGAGGAGTTTGTCATAAGCCATAATGATGGAATTTTTATTTTTTCAAAAAACTTGTCTAAATGTTTTGTTAACATTATTTTTTGCCTATTATTGAAAATATAAAATTATTGATGCATTTCTAAATCCATCTCTTGAGTCCACCTTTTGCTGCCCTACTCTGAATATAGATACCCTTTTCAAGTTGTCATCAACAACAAAACTCACAAGCTAAAAAAAGCTAAGGATTTACAAACAAAGCCTTGAGCATTGAAATGTTTTTATACTGGTGACAAAAATAGTGTTCTGTCTGTCGTTATGCAGTATTTCTTGATAAACTTTATAGTCGATACATTAATACTCCCTACAGTTAGAATTCTCTGCAGAGTTTTTCTTCTTTTGTTCATTTTTGAAAAAATAAACTTCCAGTCAATTGTAAGCCTCATTGGACGCAAAATTGTTTATCTGAATAATAATGTTAATATAGCGTCCATAATTGATAATATAGTACTCCATTTAAAGATTACTTGAATAACAAGAATTAACACACTAAAGTTTTTTATGTCTAACTTGCCTATTTATTTAAATTACAACTGCATTCAATGATGCAACAAGGTATTTGAAAGTGGTGCAGATAAGTAAAATAAATTACTTTGTTAAAAAAAAAAGCTTTTGATTGATCCTGTTCCATAAACTTTTTTTTTGGAAAAGAAAAAGCACTTATTAAAACGTAGGGTATAAAACCCCTCATGTCATAATATTGATATCCAAAAGGAATGGCATGAGTTAGTGATGTATTCAACTCAAATAAATTATATTTTTATTTAGATATTTAAAAAAAAAAAATCATCCTAAATAGGTACAATAATAATGTATTTGCAATGTTTTTGTGTCTTTTGGTTTATTTTTGCTCTCTCCACACATCACTAATTGAATGTAAACTTGTGAGTTTACATAAATACATATTTTCTTCTTGGCGGGGGCCTAAATTATAAGTTATTTTTCTTTTTTTTTATTATTTAAATCGTGAGTGTACAACATCCTATTTAAAGAATCACGAGATTTTCTCTCTTGCTTTTTTTATTATTATATTTCTTATCTTCTTCTTTCTTTTTAGGTCAGAAAAGCGTGGGAAACATTTAAATGCCTTCATCATTCATATAGGTACACATAAGTACAAGTATAAAAATGCAAAAAACAAAAACAACATATTTCAACTCTCTTTTGTAGCTTTCATCACCTTTATTTTTTTGAATTAACTATACAAAAAAAAAATGTTTATATATGTATAGTATACATAAACAGATTGAAAAAGTAATTCATAGTGCACAGAGGGTTAAAAAGAAGTAAATAATATTTATACATTGTTTTTCTTGGTAATAAGAAGAATTACTCTTTTTTTTTTTTCATAATTAAACTTTGGTGTGATGATGGATCGACATGACATGGAAATACATACATGGGAATGGTGTTTGATGCCTAAAAAGATGGATTTAATTCTTGTATACGTATTCTTTATAAATGTATACTTCTTATGCATAGTGTGTCTGATATATATATACCTATGCATTAAAGCAACAATTGTAAAGCTATTATGTTCATACATATTTAATTGTGTAAATACGACAAATCACATTGTATCTATTAAGTAATACAGAGTGGCTCCAGAGAAAAGTTATTTCTCATGATAAGAAAGAGGATTGGACTTTGAGTAGCATTGAGGATCAAATATTCGAGTAATTCTCGACTATTTCATGCTTGTTAGAGGATTAGACTTGTGTGTTTTTCCTCATTCTCATAGCTGATTGGAACGAATATAATATAATGCCATTACATATAAGCTACCTCCGGCCACACATTTTTCTTATTGTCAGGGTTACCACATGAATTTTCAGCTTATTTCTTTACATTCTAAAAATAAATACGATTTATAACTCAAATAATTAGTTACTATCTGTATTGCTTTCTTTTCTCTTTTTAAAAAAGTACAAATGTTGCAATATTTACCATGCCCCTCCTCTAGTTAATATGTTGGACCATTATTGCCCTTTCTTAAATTTTGTTAGGAAGGCTTCAGAAAAAAGTAAATAAATTGTTAAAAAAGATTATGTTCGACAATAATGATCTAGTCCCCAAATTTATGAACTAGACTCATCTCTTTCAAAAATTTCATCTATTTAAAAAAAAAGAATAAGATAATTATAACTTTCTTTCATTAAAAATAGAACTCAAATTTTTACGCTTGTTCATCATCTGTTACTCCCAAAACAATCATTCAGAAGCCCATGTAAGTGCATGCAAATTTTTTTTTTTAATAATATATTTCTGGTAAATAATGTAATCAAAAATATTTATGTCAATTTTGATATAGGAACCAGTATAAAAATTTTAGTATCATGAAAAAAATAGTAGCAAAAATGGAAAATTGCAACAAATCCCTTTCATTCAATATTAAAGAAACTATAGCTATAAAATTTACATTAAAATTATGTAATACAATGTGGACTATGTAAGGTACAAATTCAATACATTTTTAAAACTTTTCATCAGAGAATGATATACAGGTGCAGTAATACTTTGAACAAACTGGCGATTTGATTGATTAAATATACCAAACTGTTTGAATCTAGTATGCTTTAAACTGTTACAAACCAAAATTTTATTTATTTTACCATCTGGAGGGTAACTTTTATACGTAAAATTATTTTGACATGAAGCTGCAAACTAAAGCTAAACACTTAAAATATATTGTTTTTATTGATAAATCAAATTCATGCTGTAATTTACATATTTTACAGTTCAAAAATCAATTATGATTATTACTTATAAAAATGACTTTTGATTGTGATCATGAAAATATTATGAGACTATGCCAACCCTCATTGCTTACAAAGTGACAAAAGACGAAAATTACCTTATTATTATTGATCTCCAAACAATATTAATTATGACTATAGTGTCAAATAAATAATGAAGTATTTTGATGTGAATTGCATCTCTTAACCTTACTTCGAAAAATTTATTACTTTGACGAATCAGCTAATTGACGCCATCCTCAAAAAATGAGCTCGAATTCGTCCTATTTTATGTCGGTTCTAATATGTATAATAATTATAATATCATAATAGTTTGGATTTTAAAATAAGTTATGACGCATTTAAAACAATTTTACTTTATTTATAAGATTAAAGCATGTTGATTATTTTCTCATTTTTTGAAATGATAATCCTTGACAATTTCTAATAACAAAATTTGTTTTCTAAAAATCGGTCAAAATCGATATTTTTTAGTATTTAGTTAAAAATGTAGATTGTTTTATTCAAAGTAACTGAATACAACCCTTCTTGAGGTTTACAGAAAAATATGAATATTTATCTTCATTTAGCTTTTCTAAAATGTTATCTGTCATTTTCAAATAAATTGTTTTAACCATTTTTGGAGGAAGCATTACCTTTGCAACAGTATAAGGTTATTAGTAAAAAATTTGCATTTCATTTTTTCAATAAGCGATTCATTATTTATGTTTCAATTACATCTATCAATTTTTTGACCTAAAAAAAAATATTTTATAACGAAACTCAAGAAATCTATTTTTTTTTTACTTTTTGTTACTTCGTCTTAGATATTTGACAAATAACCAAAATTAAGAAAACAAATTTTTTCTCACTTTATTTTGGGTTTTTCTATGTTTGATTAGATAAATAAATACTTCATGTTTAGTATTTTAAAGTGTCTAAAATAAAAAGCATTAATCAATATATTTGTTCTTGTTTTCATATTTTTTAGAGTCAAAATCATAACTTTATGATCTATATAAAGATGTTAACACTGTTGTTTACTTAGTATGTATATCCCTTGGGTTTCTTAAATTACAAAAATTATTTTAACTTTCTTTGACAACAAAGAGATAACAATACTTGACAGATGTTGAAAGGATGTTCTAATTTCTTGTTTGGCGTCTATATTTTATTTTTAACTTAAGGAACAACAAATTAATATTTATACATTTGCATGTAGGGTTTTTGGTTACATTGGCCAGATTTTTTTTTTTTAAATTCATATTCATATATTTCTCTTTTTCAGTTATAATAAATTTTACTTCGAAATGATCACCAATATGTTGACCCGAGAAAAAAACTTTATGATTAACTAGTAGTCTGGAGTCCAAGCTCCCACTTTTGCGTATCTCAAATTATATTTTGTTAATCAACCGGTGACATTTCTTAAATTATTATTTAATTAAAATTAATAATAATACGATTTCAATGTAAAATAGTCATCATTTTTTTTGAACGAATGTACAGATAGGATTGTTGGAACAAAATAATTTAGTTTTTAACTAAATAGATTCATAATACATTGAAGTTAGACTTTGTCTCTTCTGAAGTATGGAAAAATAATGACTTTTTTTGTATAATCAAAAACTCCATCTATGATTAATCCCAAAAAAATACTCACTTCATTTTTATACGTTTTGACTGTTAGTATGTTTTCAACCGGGGATGAACCA
Source organism: Lepeophtheirus salmonis (assembly GCF_016086655.4). Lineage (NCBI taxonomy): Eukaryota > Metazoa > Arthropoda > Copepoda > Siphonostomatoida > Caligidae > Lepeophtheirus > Lepeophtheirus salmonis. Next base: position 9,843,105 of record NC_052131.2, on the reverse strand, counting down.
AATACTGCAGTAAATATTAAATAAGTTGTATAAATTTATACATATATTACAAATATTTTACTAATTAAGAATATCTTGAATGAAAATATTTATTTCCTGATATTTCAAAACAGCAATAATTCACTGTTCTTGTTACAAATTTACAACGTGAGCAGGAAGTATAATTTATCAAAGTCTAACAATTAATAACTTAGCAAAGAAATTGTGGATTTGATAAAGAAATATTTCACTTTTACTTTTAACTCTTACAATACTCTTGGTTAATCTTTACCTACGTATAATTATAATTTAAGTAAAAGAGCATTCAAGCATTCCTTGGGATTATTGATTAATTATTCAAATAGTTTTATATATAGCTTAGATACTGTATTGATCTTACATATCTTGAAAATACACTTTCACAATGATACTTAAAATATAATCAGTACTTAAAAAAATAAGTTCTGAATATACATTATAACTAGTGCTGTAAATTATAAGAACTCTCAGTATGTTGAAAAAAACAACAATAGTTGAAATCAACATGTTACTTTGAAACATTTGAAGAATTTTTGGAAGGATAGCAGCTTAGCTATCACGATATTTCATTGGATTAGCTACAAGTAGCTATGGTAGAGGTTAGAGTGGAAGGAAACCTGTAGAAACTACTCAGAAGTACGATTCTCAATTCTACCCAGAGTCATACAAGGACTTACACTTTTAACTCCAAGAGAATCATAAAAATTACTCACTCTCTTTTATGAGCACACTAACCTATAGTCACTTATACTTATATGTTCTCTCCTCAAGGATCAAATAATAATTATACCAGATTTTGAAGGTCACATTTCGGATTACCAACTCGTAAAAATCCAGCACGCTAAAAAAATGCAAAGGATTTAACAATCTACTTTTTAAAAAATTTGACTTAATATTTCCTACAAATAGTAGAGTTACACCTTGAGAGCCGATGGCTCTTTTCTCTTCAGTTGAGGTATTATTAAGGGAGAGGAAGGAAAGTAGGGCTACGCGGGCGTCTGCAGGATTATATATATATATAAACCTGGCCGTCAAAAAGTTTTGGAATATGACTTTAATTGTCTTTTGAGAGGTTTTGGTTAATTTATGCAAAAGTTTCGTTAACAAAAAAGAACACCTGATTAATTACATTTTCAGCGCCTTATTTACCAAGTATCTGTGATTAAGGAAGATTTAGCTATTCCGATATTGTAAACACCCTTAATATTTGCAGAACCACTTCTGAAGTGTTACGGTTAAGTTCAACAATGATGAAGACATCAGTGATCGTCATAGAAGTGGAAGGTTTTTTTCAAAAATTCGAAGATGACGATGACTGAAGGAAGCGATCGGTGAGGAGTACCATGGTGTCCAACGGCATAAAAAAGGCTGGTGGCAAATGTCGCAGACATATTGCACGAAGTGCAAAATGCATAACAATCTCTTGAGGTATTACGGAAACCAATTTTGGTTTTTCTTGGACGAGAAGACATTAACAGTGGATCCCGTGTAGAATAGACAAATAATTGGGTCGAATGTTTTTGAGATGTCAACTGCAACCTCTGTGAAGGGTCCACCACCAAAAATCCGGCTTCAGTAATGATGCTGAGTATAGTTTCATCTAAAGGTAATAAAATTAAGCCAATTTGGTTCCCCGTTGGTTACAAATTGATTTGCAAGGATTACCTTATGATTTTGCATGTAAGAGTACTTCCTTAAGTTCGCAAGATCACAAAGCAATTAAAGAAATACATTATTGCTTTCAAAAGGACGGGTCCCCTGCACATACGGTGAAATTCGTGCAGAATTGGATGTTCTAAAAAGTGAAGTTCTGGTCGAATGACTTTTGGCTACAGCAGAGCCCCAACCTACCTCCCCTTGATTCAATCATCTAGTGGTAAATTGAAAGCAAGGGTCCCTAGAAAACGTCATAGCAGTATTGAGTGCATAAAGCAATCGGTTGATCAATGTCGAAGCACTACGTTTTCAACGTGTACAAAGCGTTCAGGTGTTGTGTGGATCGTGTAATAGAAGCAAAAGGTGCTAAAGTTCATAAATAATGTTTTCTAATGAGCAATTTACAAGTCTTAATTTAAAAACATATCTAGAATTTAATTTTAAGTTGCTAGATGTTACAAGTGGTGCATGCATGATACTATGATATATTTTTAGACCTCTAAGTTTATTAAGAGGCTCTTTCAAAGCAAAATAAAGCCTCTTTTTCGATATTTATCTCCTTCTCTCTGTCTTTTTCTACATCCCTCTCTTTGTTTATATTTTTCTACCTTCATTCTTTGTTTATATTCCGCTCTATTCAACACAACAACGCAAACACCCTCTGCTAGTTAATTTTTGTAGTGGACTTTATTAAGTAGTCTTTACGTTTAAAAAAACCTTATATAGTATGTGCAAAAGTTAAAAACTATAATAATAGACCAATATTGGTCATACTTTTTTCTTGGAAGATGTTTTCACAATTCAGGAAAACTCATTTCATTATCACCATTATTTCAATTGCGTAAATATATGTATATACAATCTCTTCTTAAATACGTAGATATTAAAAAAAAACCTCAGACTATAAAAAAATGTTAATATACACCGAATGGAAATATTTTGAAGGAGAATAAGTGAAGAAGAATAAAAAATAAAATCTGAATTTATAATTTTATATACAACATATATATTTTTATGAATATATCTTACGACTAGAATTAAATATATATTTATATATACATACTTTTTCCCATCATATCCGAGATTCCTTAATGGTATTGAAAAATACTTTTGTGTATTTTAATAAGCTTTAAAAGTATAAATTACTTATACCTAGGTACGATGTAGATACATTATTTCAGTAAGCGAAAAAAAACTCCTTGCATGAGATATACCAACTTAAATCTATATAGTATTTATGTACAATACGTAAATTCCAAGAAGTATATTTATATTTTAGGAATTAAAGAAAAAACATAATTAAGCACTAATCCATGAGACGTCATATTTATAGAATTCAACTCTTTCAGAAGTATAACTTTATCTATTATGTATTATAAATCCCAACTTTTTAATATACAAAAGAAAAAAAAATGCCCAATATCAATTGTTAGTTAGCCACTTTTCTCCAAATCTTAGAAAATAAATTGTTTCTTAAATACAGTAAAAATGTTAAAACTCATTTATCTTATTAATTTTTTTAAATGAAATTTTATAAGAGTCGATTGTCAAATTGTGAAAATTTTTTGCTTAAAATATTGTTTGGGCGCATTTCGGTCAAGACTAAGGAAAAAAGATGTTAATAATATTGTTTTAGTTATTATATACAAAAATCTGTAGAAGCCAAATTTAATTCACAATTTATCAGAGTATGACGAAAAAGTGATTTGATTCATCCCATAAAATTCATTGAACGTAAAATCCACAGTTGATAATGGTCTGGTGGGTCATCAACAGGTTTATTTAAGTTGCCTCTTACCTATGTGCCATCGGGGTAAAAATTAGCAGTATGGAGTAAGTTACAACTTTGGAGGAAAGTCTTGTACCTTGGACTCATTCCCATTTCAAAGACCAGATCTATATCTGCAACAAGAGATTGATCCTACTTACTTACTGGTTCAATATCATCCCAGAGAGGGTGCAAGGTGTATCTTCCTAGCTATTAGATATGCAACTTTTCTATCCAGTATGGATTTGAATCCTAAGGATTTTGATATCAATTTGGGAAACAGTGTCAACTAGAAGCTCTATCGAAATTTGGTTGCACTAAAAGTCTCTTTAACTATAAAAAGACACAGGATTACCATGGAGATGGTTTGTATTTGTTTTAATGGCTTCTCTAACAGACTAAAGGAAGTAATTAAAAAATAAATTAGGCTTTCAATGTTCATAGTATTCAGAGTCCACCCTATATTGTTCATTTAAAAGTAGTAAAATGTTCGAAGTTTAACAAGAGTAAATTTGACTTTAACCAATCAGCGCTGACTGTACTACTTATAACGAACATGAATAGTAGACAAAAAATTGGCTGCTGACAAAAGAATATTGTGTAATAGAAATGTATCTAATACACGTATTCTCATTTGTAAATTTTCCAAATTTTGAAAATATTCAGATCCACTTCTGTAAATTTTAAATGCTACTATTTCCATTGATATTTCTAGATTTTATGTAACTAGGATAAAGCCATGATATCAATGTATTTTGAGTTTGGTGAACACGTTGTAGATTAGTCTTTTCTTGTGCCTTATTAGTGTTTAAATTTAAATGCTGTACTAAATTTAGTTTGAGTTAAAAAAGTTAAACAATTTCCAATTATTATACAAAATAGTCCCACAATTTAAGAAAATGACAATCTTCGCTAAGTATCAGGTTGTATTTTTTTGTCTTTCACTTTTCAAACCAAACGTTTAGAGATGCAGGAACGTTTCTTATCAGTAGAGAGAGTTTGTAAACGACATCATCATTAAGTAAGGAGTTAGCCATCTTGGATTATTTATAAATCACTAAATTATTTAAGAATAAAACCCTTCGATTCTCACAACGTTACCTCGCTAATATTAAAATTAACATTATTTTTATTATCAGCTACCTAATTTTTCTACTTATTTCCCGCCTTATCAATATTGTGAACGTTAAATTTGAGTGAACTTTTGTTAAACTGTGAAAAAATTACAACGATTATTGAATAATATTCAATAGTTGGAAAGAATTGTCGAAATGACAACTGGTTTTGGGTCTAATTTTTCTGTTCATTTTTTGAACAAAAGGTTCCTAGATACAATATAGTCAACGACATGTTTTAGGCATACTAATGTTAGTTTGCTCATTTTTCAAGCCATGAGATAAATTGTCTTTGAGCATTTTAGGAAACTGATCAGTTTTATTTTATAACAAATTGATCGACAAATATGCATCCAACATGGCGTTACTTTTTTTATATTTATTAGGCTATCATCTTTAGCATCAATGAACACGCATTTTTGAAAATCAGTGCTCATTATGTATCGAGATAGAAATACATTTTGAACAGAAAAATAAAACTCAAATTAAAATTTGGGCCTTGATCCTCTCTCTAAATACACTAAAAATATACAAACCGATTTACCTTTTAACTTTTAACCCCATTTGCACACTGTGAATGTCAATCATGACATACAAAAAAAAAGTTAGATTTTATTATTAATATATCATCCTATTTCACATAGCAAACTTCATAGCATCTCTCAACCTTTCCTTATAAAAAAAACATACAGAAATAAATTAATTAGTTGTATGGGAATGACATCAATTCCCTAACTGTTGGAATTTCCTTAATAACTGGGATATGATCACAACTTAACAAGATATAATTTAAGTAAAATTTATTAATATTTAGAAAACTCATGAGACCCAAATAACAATGCTATCCCTAGAGATGTAAAAAACACAACAACTAAAATCTTAGACGTGGACAAGCTTTTGTATTTGCAACTTAAACAGTTTCTTTTATTTGTAAATGTGTGTTCATTGAATACTGGAAGTAACACTGACGAATAGTTAAGGAGTTATTCGAGTAATTCTTGCCTATGTTTTACATAGATACGGAGTGGAATTTATGCTAATTTCCTTCTTATCTTAAATTCTTGCAGAAAATCTAATTAAACATCAAGACACCTAAGCTTCTCTTATCCCAAACATTCTTCAAATTGTTAGGGTTACTACGATAGTCTTGGGTTTCTTTTTTTTTTTCATATTGACACGTCATATTTTTTCTAGCTATTCCAAAATGATGTATAAGTTTTAACTTTTCTACTTCTTTCCCTCTTGTTAGGGTTAGGAACGCTGATTTGTTGACCTCTAGCTATCTGTTGTTATAAATAAAATGAACAGTTATCTACTATTAATTGAATAATATTTCCTTACTGAAGAAAAATTAGAAAAATATTATTACGTAATTTCGAATCTTTTTCTTTCTTCTTTAGAAGCAAAGGTTGGGAGAGGTAGTATTAATTACTATGCAACGATCAAAGTGATTAACAGCTAATAAAAAAGTTAGAAAGAATATGTTTCATAAATAAAATATTTTTGAAGATAAATAATTAACTTTATCAGAATAAATTATTACTATCATTATTTTTTGTTATCCCACTTTAAGATAAGTCAATTTTTCAATTGAGGTTGAGGAGAAATTGTTGATGAAGCATTATTAATGATAAAAAGAAGGGTTTGTGCTGAAAGTAAATTCGATTATACTTTAATCTATCCATCTTCCAACTTCATTTCTTTAAAAGTACTACGTACAACATAGCTAAAGCCTTCTCTCTCCCTGCCTCCCCCCCCCCTCTCCTTCTCATTTGAAAAGACATAAATCACTTATTTATACGATTATTGGGGAATGAATTCGTGAAACTCAGCAGCAGAGTATGAGAAGAAAGATGGTAGTATGCTATCCACCACTGCACCACCACCAAATTCAATCATTCCACCCATCAACGTCATAAATGAAAATAAAAGTATATTTCTTAATGGAGCTATTTGGGAAGGGGGGGGGGTTTAGGCAATGATTAGGGAATATATGATAATAGAAGATGGAAAGGTGTCAAAAAGGGTCATTATTTTTCTATAAAACCTAGTAAATGAGGAGTTTGATGTAAATATTAGCAGAAAACCATAATTTGCATATTTTATGAAAGTGATTTACAAAGGAAAGACACGGTGATACATTGTCAAGAGATTACATAATCTATAAATAAAACAATAAGTTCAAGATATTACTAAAAAATAACACGGAAATTTTATCAAAAATGGTGTTTCGATCAAATCGAGTAATCCATGCAGTTTCTCTCATTTGACTTATCAAGATGACATCAAGTTGTAATTAAAAACCTAGACAAAATACCTATTTCAAAGTCGATGCTGTGTGTTCAACTAATATTAATAAGTGTAAGTTGCTTAATTAAGATAATAAAGACCTTGATCGAAAAACTTGGACAATAAGTTGAACCTCGGTTCATGAGTTGATTTGATAAAAAATAAAAAATAACCTATACAATAGAAGCCCTGTCATCAATTTTTTGAAGTATCAATTATTTGACAAATTTGATAGATATTCAATCCAAATACGTAAAAATTAGACTTTAGAACGGTGTGGTGCGGGTACTTCGGTTCAATTAGATTGCATAATATAATGTGCAATCCAGGAATTTACACTTCATGTAGTAAATTTGTTGGAAATGTTTAAAATCTTGAATGGATCAGAATGCGCCCAGATTGAATCAAAACGTAATGACTCAACAAAAATTGGAATATCGAAGAAATTGGAGACATTATTTTGCAATTCAAAAAAATGCTTTAAAAAAAAAGTCATGTTCCCAAAATATTAGGACAAACTTTTTTACCTTTCATGAAAAATTATCTACCTGAATAAATAGTTTGGAAATCGCTGTGTTAGAGAATAAATATCTTGTTTTTGAGATCAGTATTGTCTTTAGACCAATTTTTGATTTTTTTTCTTTTCTTCGTTTCGCACCCACAAAATGTTGGTTTCATATTGTTCTGAATAGTTGAAACTCTTGATTTTGTTTTGTATTGACCTTTCAATGTGTTGGTCTTGTTTTCAAGAAACTAAAAAGATAAAAAATATTTTTTTAAATTATTTATTGGTATTTTTTTGGGCATGTTTAAGGTTATATTTAACACAACACCATAAAGGACATCTTTACATAAATAACTCGGGAAGTACTGGGCATATCTTTATTCTATTCCTCAACCTTGCTTTCGGAGAAAGATAAAAAACCCTCAAAATCAGCTGGTAGTTAGCCAATTCTTTTTAACTTATGGACTATTTATATTTAAATGTAAATTATTTATCACAGGTTATCATGAGCTAATTTGAGTTTAAAATGAATGTTCAAAACCTTTTAAAAAATTGAAAGCTGAAGAAAAATGATATCGTAATTAAGTATTAGTAGAATGTGTCTAGTAATTTGGGGGACGTGACGTATTTTAATGGCTCATTACTATCTGATTTAGATTTTCTTTTCTTTTAAATTGTCAGCTGAACGCCCCATTTTTACATGTTAGGTATATCTTAACACTATAAAAAATTGATCTAGTCAGCAGTTTTGATTTGTCATCGGATCGTTGACATTTTTGCCATATTTTTGAGACATTTTAACACTATGAATTACTTCAAGTATATCAATCTCTAGTCCAACCAAAACTATTTTGGTTAGTCAACTGATCGCCACCATTTTTACATATAGGTATGTTAGATATATCTTAATACTATGAATTAATATAAATATCATTTTATAAAACATGAGTGTTGATTCACTAAACAGTTTTCATAACAAAACTAAGATTATTTTATGAAACATACTCATAGTTGTAAATCCAATCAGCAATTTTGGTGTTTTAGGTAGACACTGCTATTTATGCAAGTATGTTAGTCTCATCTTAACAAAATGAATAATTGTTAATATTATTTTTTAAACATCGTTTTTGATCAATATAACGAGCAGTTTTAATTTGTCAGCTAAGTACTGCCATTTTTATATAAACGTAAATCACACCTTAACACTATAAATGACTTTAAATATATCCTCATCAAACTTAGTTTTTGCTCCAATCAGCAATTTTGATTTGTCAGCTTATCATTGAAATCATTCTATATATTTTAAAGACATATTAACAAATATATCTTTATAAATTTATTTTGTCGATCCAAACAGCAATTTTGGTTGGACAGCTGAACACCTCCATTTTACATATACACCTTGACATAATGAATTGCTAATTTTCGTGGGATTTTTTTATCTTCAAAGATTTCTATTTAAGATTTGCAATTAAGAGAGTTCATACAATGTACATATGAATGTTACCTACAAACATAATTATTTATAACAATTCACAATTTATAATCCATTTCCATGGTGTGCCTTATGCATGCAGAGACCTGCTGTTAAGAAAACTATATAATCATAACTATAAAAATAACATTTTTCTTGTCTTCTTTTTCTATTGTTATTATGCTCAAAACGAATCGTATACCTAGGTACATCGTACGTATTTGATGAAAAAACTATTAAACTAAGTCAAAATTATTTTTTCTTTTTCTTAAGCCACAATACATTAAGATAGAAATAACAATAATGAAATAATTTATAATTTGAGGGTTCGTTTTATTTTATTTTTAATCACATACACATACCTTTGTAGCCTTTGTTTTGTTCAATATGGCTGACTGAGTCAGTCAAAGAAGTCATAATTCATATAATTTTGTTATAAATTTTCTATTATACTTACTTAATAATGGAAATGCATCATTTTTTATGAGCATTTGAATTTATTATGGTGTTTTGTGCTCGCAAGAAGAGGAAGGGGTCAAACGTATTTTTCATCTTTAATTAGTGAAGTATTGTTTAGGTAGATAATTAGTGAAAGGAAAGGTGCTGAATAAGTGAGTGAGTCATAATGAAAAATGATTTAAGTTGTAAAAGATATTGGGCAGAAGTATACGACTACAGCTAATTGAATTGATGCAGCCATTTCCAGCTTCAAAATTGTAATAATCATCTACAAAAATAAGGAAAAAAAAATGCTAAAAATCAGTTATTGGCTTTTGAGATATGTCTTGGTCTAGAAACTAAATTTTGACAGTGTAGCTGTATTCTTTGTCCCTCAAAGTTTTATTCTTGTTCCCTTCAAGCCTTGTTATCAAGACCGATTTTCCCAGATTTATGATGTTTTTTTTTTGTATCTTTCAAAGAATAGGTTTTGTTGTCAAATGTTGGGAAATCCGTATTATGCCTCTTGAGCTTGATTTCTGATTTCCTGTCTCCAATCATCAATACAGGATGACACTCTAATGCATTTAACACATCTCCCACAAATATATTAAAGGCAAAGAGTAGCATTCTATATTATTATGAAAATCATATACTATTCTTATTTTAGTGGACCGAACTAACTTGGTCCTTTACAGAAGATATGTTTGGACAGGTATCAAATAAATATTTGGTCTAGATCTCTGTAAAAAAATTCCACTTGGATCGGGTTTATCTAAAATTATATAGGTGTCATGTGTGTTTCAAAATTTTGAATATTAGCACAATATCATCATATGAAGTAAAATGAGTCGCATCGATCATATCATAGCTGCGTAAGGGATGAAATAGGTTCAAAAATGTTGACCCAAAAATCGGTCCACGATTTGAAAACGATTAAATTTTGGACAATGGTCTAAGATAGCAGTCTGAATCTAAATATTGGTCGAAGTCGGTCTATAAAAAATCAATTAAGAACAATGTGGAAAAAAACAAATCTCAACATAAGTACTAAAGGACAACGTTTAATACTTCAAGTCAATGATGAAAATGAAATTAATGAGTCTGAAGACCAAATATAGACAAAATCCTCATTTTGGTCATGGACAAACACCATTATGTCTACTTTGGGGCTATTTTTTAATCAAAATATATTTAGTATGACTTCCAATATCAACTTTTACACTTTCAATTTTAAACAGTTTCGTTCCATATTTATATCTTCGTTGTAAGAACAATTTTTTCCACCAAAAGAGTTATTCATTCCAATATTTATTTAACTTCTCCTTTAATTTTATTTCCAAGGCGTCGTTAATAAGTTATAAAAAGATTCCGACAACAACATCTACTACTTACAATCCAACGATTCCTTCTCTCAGCCACATACACATGTGTGTATTTATAGTCAAGGGTCAAAGAGGTTAATTGTATTTCAATATACTATAAAGGGAGCATTAGCAAATCAGTGCGCGTCCATCAGGCAAGTAAGTCATGATTCATGGTCAATTTTTCTTCTCAGAAGAGTTCGCGTCTAACTCTATCCTATTAAATGCATCATCTTATTTATGATTAAAGATCTTCTGTTCCTTCTTCATTATGATCATGATGAATTTGACCTTTTTTTTATTTTTTTACTTCTCATTATGAAATCATAGGAATGATATACACAGGGCATGCAGCCCCCACTTTTGGGGCCATGATTTATATGGCATCATTAATTATGTTTAATGGGGTTATACACTTTTATCGGATTTTTTATTAATTTAATTGATTTACCGTCAGTTTTTTAACGTTTTCTCATCATCAAAATGAATTGTGAGATATTGTACCATATATTAAAAGTAGGATATCCCGAATATCTCAATATTTTGATCTTAACTACAAAATAATATATATTTATATAATTGTAAACTCTTTGTATTTTCTTGTGTGGGGTGTTTTCGTTGTTGAAAATATGAGCAAAATTTTACGTTTTAGCTGTTATCATTGTTCTTTCATTCTTGAGGAGAAAACATATAAGTAACACGAAGGATTTACCAGGAAATTATAAGTGCCAGTCCTTTTTGGACTTAGAATATAATTGAGGATGAACAATTCTTGCCTATATCGTTGCAAAACTATTGAGTGGTATATTTCCTCCCTCTCATAGCTGTTCATGCTAATCTAATGAAACGTCATGACAGCTAAACTACTCTCCACCCACACATTCCTCCAATTGTCAGCGTTACCCCATTAATTTTTTACCCAAAAAAATTATCAAACTGATCAAATTAACGCTTTAGAAACTTATTAATCAAATATAATAGATATGGTAGTATAAGAGTAAACATGTTTTGCAAAACTTACTTTTATTCAGCATTTAACTTTTTTTAAATTCTTAAATGGTGATGACGCATCACGTGGAGCAATTATACTAAAATAAGCGCCATACCGCATTTATTGTCCGCTGTCTATCTTTCTAATACTCTTCCTATTATTGATTTATCGATCTACCTTTTGTGAAGGTGTGAAAAATTCACTACCATTAAAAAAAGAATGCCCCAATATTGGGAAAATTTTACCACACTACCAACTTATTTTTGGGCATAACTTTCTGATTCTTTTGAAAGTTAAAATGTATAATTACATATAATAAGTGTAATTATTTGTATGAATTTAGAAATTATTAGTATTAAGATCAACACAAAAGGATGTTCGAGTTATTGAGTCAGGCTTCCATTATGGTCATTTTTTATCAACAAACTATGTTGGTTAATACTCAGACGCCGCTGCAAATTACAGTTAAAGTAGAGAAAATTCATTGTTGCGATAAAATAATTAAAAATTGATAGATTTTATTTGAAAAGGGTCTATTGGGACCAAATGAAGTCTCATAAAGCAAATGAAAGTTCTAAACTGTATTTAATATTCCTTGATATATCAAGTGATATATAAATTTCAATTAAAAGCCAATAAGTGATTAAATTAAGTCCATCAAATATTGGGCAGTTTGTATTGATAATCATGAAAAAAATTAATCAATCTGTATCTATTACTCGATTTTTCCTCAATATTGTTTCTTTGTGTACTCAACACATAATATATGTAAAAAAACCAATAAAGTTTTTAATAACTTACTGTATTTCCGAATATTTTTGATGCTTTTCAAACAATATATGAGAATTTTGATATTTTTGTGTTGTTTCAGATATATGTATTACCATTGGAAATGGAGAGAATGATTAAAATTATTCAAATGATGCAAGGTTTGAAGTGTGACATGCATACATACTATATACATAGATTCATGAGACCAAGGTTTGTAGAAACGCATTCCTATCTATGATTATGACTATTTTAATGTATATGCACCTGTCTCTGCAATTTGTTCGTGTCTGGATTTATGGTGAGACACACTCAACATTTACATTCCCTCCCCAAACAATCAGCGTTTATTATTGTTATGGTACGTCAATATTATGCTTGCTCAAAGCCCATAATTAAAGGTAGAGGAATTGCCTGTGTCAAAAAGAAGGGAAAAAAATCATGAAAAGTCATGATATAATTAGTTAATTTCTACCACAAAAATGATGGTTGAGGGGAACAACGATGTATAAAAATAATATTAAACAAATTAAATTATTGTGTGTGGTGAGAGGGGGGAGGTGGAGAGGCTTTTCCTGGCAGTGGATTCCAAACTATATACATATATTATATGAATTCCCGGAAAACAATTATATTTAACAACATTTGATGCATTAACAACAGATCTGGGTGGTAGCTGTACGTTTTGATTATACACAATGTCAATTATGTTTTAGTTTCTTGGACTCAAAGACACATTCTCCTTAGCACTCTGAATTTGGAGGGTCGTGGTCTCAAACGAAGTGTAGCTTTAAAAAAATTGAGCCCCATATGAGACACTTTATTATGAGCTAAGAAGATTTCAGGTTAGATCATAATAGAAAGTGATGCCTTTGAACTAATTTATAATTAGTTGTTTTTTTTTGCATCAAATTATGTTTTTAGATTATCCTTTTTTTTATGTATTTTTTATATTAAAATATTGATAACTATGGAAATATAAATGAAATGTAAGACAATATCATCCAGACAAAAAAAAAAAAATTACTATCTAGATAAAGTTTTATTTTTCAGAAGACAGTTTGGGAACGTCGTTTTACATTTGCTTATAAGAAAAAAGAATTAATTTGAAGCATAAATTTCAAAACAAGTTATTCTTAAATATTTTTTAGCTTGGAAAAAATATTGATAAGATTTGAACTTTTTAGGAAAAAAAAACGAACTAAATTTTTAGTTTTTGAACTGATATATATTTAGTAAATATGTTATATACTTTAGAAAAAAATATTTAGTTGTATTTATTTAAAAATCAATATTTTCTTTGTCAAGTTTTTGGTGAAGAAATGAGCTAAAAATCTTCAAGTACATTGATATTTAAAGATATATTTTAATTCAATTTGTGTTATTAACACTAAAACACCCACGGTTGCATACCACATTGGCAGGTTATTTTAAAAAATCAATAACACAATTGATGTTAAAATAACATCTCCAACCGTGTATTGTGCCATTATTTAAAAACCATATATTTTAAATTTAATAAAATTAAAGAAATCGGTGAAATAAGAAAAGTTATTATTTAATTACAGCTCAATCAAAAAAATATGTAGTTATTATTATTCATTTTGTATGAATTAAACAAGGGATGCTATTTTGACATCCTCGGCATTTCTAATATTAAATGAAACAAGGATTTCTAAGCGAGTATGAACACTTTGTCAAATGTAATTTTTCCAAATAGACACTTTGCCTAAAAATATAATAAAAACATTTGATGATGATTCAATCTTCAATACTATGTAATTATAATTTGCATTAATGCTACACCAATTTAAAAAATTAAAATAATTAATTATTTACTACTAATTGGAGTTGCTAAGTTTTAATTAACTAATAATTGATTTTTTTCTTATTTCGTTTATATGTTTATTGGACGATTGTCCCGATTTTTGTAAGTATGGTAATTATTGATTGGAGCCAACTGTTGAAACATCCTCATAATGACATGATTACAATTAAACATTTTATCATTCAAAATTGTGTAACATAAATGGGCATCATAATTACATAAAAGTGCAAATTGAATCATCATCAAATATATTTTTATGTTTTTCGGCAAAAGATCCTTTCAAAAAAAAAAAGTTTGTAGCAAGGTATCTTAAAACTATTTCTAATTATATTATAACTAATGTTAGTAAAAAAAATAAGGTAAATAATTTCAAATTTTAATTAGGGGAGATAATTTAATGTTTCCTAGAGTAGGCTTGTCCGGCGTTGCCTGGATCATTAAGAAATTAAAATTAATTAAGAACTTTTCTGCTGAATATAGTACATAAAATTAAGACCTTAAAATTTTAAAGATAATTCTTATTTTGGTTTCATGAGTTTGAATATACTAATATGTAAATAGACATTATATAGGTAGAATCCTTTTAAGTGATGAGGAAGTAGTTCCTTTATTCTGGGTAAGACGAAGAACTTGTAGACTTGAACCGCTTTCCTGAGCATCCAAAAACCTTTCTAATATCTAAAATACACCCTAGCTCTCAGGTTGTAAAAGTGAAGTAATGGGCCTCAAGGCAGTATAAACTGGACCGCCGCTACATTTCTAAGCACCAAGGACCCCTTCTAATATGCTAGAATACATGAAAAGTGCTAAATAATACAATTTAAAGGCGTCATGGCATTGAAGACCAAAAAAATTTTACCAGAACCATTTCTGGAGCCTTAACAAGATATATAAAAAATTTCAGGAAAATCCATCAATTTGTTTGGCCATGATTGAAGGGCATACATACACGTACACACACATTCACATTTAATACATGAATCATAACAAAAAAAACCTCTTTGATCATTTTTTAACGATATTTAAACAAGTTAAGACAGATCTTTTAGATATATATATAATATTTTTATCGAGTAAACCTCATTAATTGATAGTATGGATCTATTTATTTATAATATATATTTATCGCCTAAACATTTTCATAGTAATAATTTTAAGGCAAAGTGCCAAACATTTCATCGCGTTGACCAACACTAAAAATTAATCTACAAACTACTTCAATAAATATGATATACATAATACATCATTCTTGTCCATATCTGAATAAGAGATACCTATTTTTGATGGGCAACACATTATTATTTCTTAAAGGTAAATTTCTTAAATTTAGTAAAATTCGAAAAAATAGACTCCATCATTAACAAAAATTGTATATATAATCAAAAATATTAATTTTTCAACTTTTTTTTAAATTTGTTTACATTAGGTAGTTTACATTTGTAGCAATAATTTTTGCTCATGTGTCTATAATATACTAACTTCACGTGGCACTTTAATGTTATAATGACCATATTAATAGCTACTAGTAATTAATTTTGGAAGATTCTATGTTCAGAGGCTGAAAAAACAATAATTAATTAAGCGTAAATTATTTGGTAATTTATGAATTGATGATTCCAAAAAAGTTAATTTCAAAAGATTTAGAATCGAGTCTGATGCTTTGACTCGTGTGTTTTTTGACGCATACTACATTGTTTAAATAAAAGGTTTGTCAAAACGCACTACAATTACTCATAACAGTGACCTCAATGGCCAATTACTATTTATAATATTATTAAAAAATAAATCATTATCGAATATGTGACTCTATTTCATAATCCTATATGAACTCAAAGTATATGTATAAGCAAATGCAATGATCGTCTACTGATTTAATGATGTTTTTTCTGTATATATTTGAATCCCAATATAAATGTTACGTTTCTTATTAATATTTAACTTCTTAATAAATATAATTTTTCATCATTTCTATAAAAGGATTTCTCGTCCATAAATTGAATATGTATTTGTTTTTATATTTTATCAATTTTTCGTCAAATATATATTGTATATACATTAAACACTCCCCAATTATGAGTTAAACACAAAACATTTTGCAAAAATAATACATTCTTTGTTCCATCATTGTTAGTTCTAAAATAGATATACTCTAGGTATTGTAATGATATCTTTTTATAGCACAATTATGAATTACTACGATCATCATCATTTTATAAATGATAAATATTTTAATCATAGATTTATTCGTTCTTCTTTTTTTGCGAAAATGAATGCAAAAGAGTTGTTATTTCAAAAAAACAAAAAATAGAATCACGACTTTACGATGATTTATCTTACTTGAAATCTTGAAAAATGGAAAGAAAAGATGCTTTTTTTTTTTGGGGGAATGGAAATAATGTGACTTATTTGTGAAAATATTAGCTTGTTACCACATGTGTTTTTGATGCCAGACAAAATAGGGTTCGAATTTGAAATATCCAAACTTCTAAATTAACTTTAAATCTTCAAAAATATTACATAGTAACCAAAGCAATTACCGTTATTTTTTAACTTTTCAAGGGATAAGACATAAGTATAAAATTGCACTTATGTTTGTTCTCAAGTATGACGGAAGTTACACTGCAGATTAGACGAGGAGTTAAAACTATAAATCCTTGTAGTTCTCAGAGTAGAGTTGCAGATCAGCATTGAAGTAATTACTGCCTATTTTCTGTTTATATATACAGTGGGATTTACTTTTATTTATTTCCCCTCATAAATGCTTGTAGCTAATCAAATAAAATAAAATAAAAAAACAAGGAAAATATTGAGAGAAAAAAATATTTTCCATTATATCTCATAAAAAAAAGGTCTAATAAATTAAAATCTTTATTTTATTTTGAATCCCTTGCTTACTAATAGCTTGAAATTATTATGCAGCAGTGAGTCAATTTCTTAATTACTATTAAGGAAGGATAGTGAGGCTAGATGATACAAAATTTATTTTTTTGCAAATTACTCAGCTCTGAAAAGTCAAGGAGATTTGAATTGTTATATTTTGCTACTTAAAAATTTATGGAACTTTTGGCAATGATTTTCATAACATATTTGACGGTACTTGAACAAATTTATTAAAATAAAGTGACAAACTTGAGCTTCATGATGAAAAAAACAACAATTCCGAGGTTGTAGACTCAGAAAATATGTCAAAAAGTCGTAGCTAATGTTTTACTAATAATTGGTTGTTTTATAAAGTGCTGGAGCACAAATCGTAGAGACTTGCTAGAAATTGAAGAGACCCAACATACCCTATGCGCACACTAACTCTGATCTTCCTTCAATTTTGTGATGTTTTGATGATATACGACTCCAATCATCGGATTGCAAGAATAGATAAGTCGACAAATGTATAGCATACAAATTAATTATTTGTGAGGACAGGTAGGGCACTTTAATTGGGAAATAATATAACTTTTTTAATATTTATTTCTCACATAGTTTTTTCGTATAAAATCATTGTTGACATTTTGCTGAGCAAATAATTGTAATTTTGACTCTTGAATATTTTGCCGCATGAAATATTATCTGTCTTTTTATGTTATTATATTAAAGGCTCCAGCTTTACGTTTATCTTTAATTTTGTATCTTAGCTATGGAACAGACAAAAAGGGGAAAAGTCAGAAAATATAAAGGAAATTATTTTGCTTAGGGAGAAGGAGTCACGGATCTAGGATTATGAGTCTGTTTTGAAAATACTCATTGAACAGTGGCACCCTATATATAGGCATGCTCTTAGTTTATGCTTGAAGAAACTACATTGATAGAAAATAAGGAATGTTTTAAAAGTAAGGCTTAAAAATAAAGTTAGAACCATAAGTATAAAAGCCTGACGACTATAACAACGGTCAGATTATCCAAGAAACAAATTAAATTAGATGCTGACATGGTTGTAGACAAAATTTCTGTAAGCTTAACATCCATTAAGGCTTTGATTCACTCTCAAAACAACAACAAACTCTAGCGGAAGATGAGTTTAATGATGTTGGTCATCATATTTATTTGAAGTAATTGTATAGCAAGAGGAGGACTTGATGAAATGAGTAAGTCCATTGTTATATCGCATACACCAATAGCTCTAGCCAAAAATAAAAACTGATTGAATGTAGTCATTGTTCTATCCACTCAAAGAATTTGTTTTCGACATATGCAAGGAGCTGTGTTTTGTTAGATAGACAGGGGTCGGTCTTCAGTAATTTCTTCAATTCGAAGCAGTACAAGTGTAGCCAGTACATCCTCCAGGTAAATGATAATATTTATCAAAAGTTTCAACTCATAGATGTACCGATTTAAACAAACTTGGTAAATTCTAATACAAAGAGGCGTCAAAAGAGTTGAAATAATAATAAAACAAAACAGCATGTACCTAAATTAAGTTTGCCCATTCACAAAATTTTAGTAAGAAATAGAATAACAGATACTTGAGATGGAATTTTTCTAGAATGCGAGGAAAATAATACTATAATATTCCTCTACAAAAATCATGTTACTGACAATGATGTGAGACAAAAGAGGATCATAGGGCAGTAAATTCTTGTCGCCTGCCTCAATTAATAAAGGTTTTTTGTTCAAATAATTGTCTTTATATGGTAAAAGCAGCAGAGCAGTAGCTGAGTAATTGGTAGATTTTATTTATCTAAAATATTAGGCGGGTCAAAACATATCAATCATTTTTTTTAACACAAATTAAAATATATTGAGTAGCACTTGATGGATCTTAAATGAAAATGATGGTGTGAGATTCCGTTTTGAGGCGTTGAAATTACTTTTATGTAGATTTTTTTGAGCGATAAAATATCCAGTAAAAAAAGGTAGTATGATAAGAATAATTTATGAGGGAAAATTGAGATTCAAAATCCTTCCAGAAAAGAAATGATATCCACATTGTGTTACATCCACAAATTAATTCGATTTATTCTATGTATGTGTCCGATCACGATTTTTGGTGGTTTTTTTATATATAATAATAAAGACCCAATCAAAGAACCATGGGAATCAAAGGGTCATAAATTTGAAAGAAAGAGAAAAAACACATATAAAATCCTATGAAATTAAGTTATCATGTTAAATAGACATGAATTAAATTCTTAAGAAGGTTGTCAAAATCTCATAGTATGCCTTTATTACTGTCCGGTTAACACAAAGGCAAGATATATTTTTTTTCTAATTGAATCTGGAGTTCCGTTTGTGTATTATTTACGAATGATTGTCTATTTCTATCAACGAACGCTTCTGATTAATTATTTGAAGATTCTGCAAGTTGTACTTACAGCAACAAAAAATCATCAAGGCAATTAAAGAATTATAAAGGGATGGATTGCATTTGAAAAAAAACCCATATCAAAGTCCAATTAGGGTTATAACAGATATTTAGCATTCTATAATAGTTCAATATTCCTCATAAATTTGAATACAATGCCTATAATTGAAGAAAATGTGTTTCTGAAACATTGAGCTGCTGTATGTTTATTTAATGTAAACAATAAATTATTTTTGTTTAAGATTGTTTTTGTATAAACTCACCCCATATCTAATATATACTATGTCTATATAATTGAACAACCATTAAAATCGTATTTTATTGAACTGTTTATCAATATTATATTATAAATATTTTTGACAAGTTTTCATATATGGAATTGCAAGTCACGAGTGTGAGCCTTCAAAATTTACTGACTTAATCATGTGTGTGGTCTCTTTGGATCTGATATGTATAGGTACATATGGAAAGAGAGAGAAAACAATGGATCCTGATAAAAATTGCACATTTTTATTCTTATTATTTAGGGAGGTTGTTCATCTGACATAATCAATTTTGTGTTTCTCAATACACACATGATATGTGCCTTTGTACAGGGTGCGCGTCAAAAAAAGGGAAGCCAAGCAATGAAAAATTGTACCATGAATAATTTTTTGATATCTCAATTTATTATAATGAAACATTACAAAATAGTGCATACCGATACTAATGAGTTTTCAAAAAAAAAAAAAAAGCGAAAGCTGTGATTTCCTGCCTAGTAAATTCCTAGTAATTTCATTCCCTGTAAAATTCATCCCCAGACATTTATTCCCAAATTTGAAGGGATATTTAGTGACGTCGTACGGCTTATGTTTCTAAACTTTTTAGTAGTTTTATGTAGAGCTATTGATGTAATCCCAGTATGATCCAATAAATGATGATGATTTTTGTACGATTCAATCCAGAGCTTAACTTGAAGTAGGAGAGACTAAGTAATTCTTGAGAAGTGAGCCAGGGCCCGAGCAACTTCTTTCTTGCTTATGTAGATTTGAATTCTTAACAAAGGAAGGGAAGAGTAAAGGGGATGATAAAATTGATGGTTGAGGATTGATGAGATTGAGTAGGAGCGAATATTGATAGACGATGAAGAAGAGGAGGAGTAAGGCAAGGATTTACTTCTATTTCCCAAGGTATGAATAATATCCAGTCATTGAAATTCCGTTTCTACTCATTATTAAAGATTTATGATGAGGTCATATCTCATCCATAAACACAATAAATAGTTCATATCCGTCTCCCATCCAGCATCAGGCATCACTTATCTCCAGTCCCGACTGCCAACTGTCCAGCCTTCCCTCTACAGGCCTACACAAAAAAAACTACTAACTAGTTTAGAAACATAAGCCTTATGAAGTCACGAAATATTCCTTTCCCAGAGGGACTGAAATTACCGGGGATACATTTTACAGGGAATGAATTAACCGTGAATTAAATCACCTAGTACCAAATAAAAGAATCTTCTGTATCAATCACAGCTTCAGCACAGGTTTGGAATATATAAGAGCTATTGACATTTATTTTAGGCAGATATGAGTTTTAATCACTCGTGATGGCTGCTATAAGTAAAACAAGGTTGGATTGGGGAATAGCATTGACCATATTCTCAAGGACTTCCCACCAAAAATAATTAAAAGATCTCAAATTTTCACGTAGACACATGATTCTTTTTAATCCAAGATATGAGCTTATTTGTCCTTTCCATTCTTTTCAGCCTCTGAGTTTCTGTAATAAGTTGATTTTTCTTTTAATGTAAAATTAATAGCCCATGTCCCTCAAAGATATTCTAACGGTGCCATGTGACACATTCATTTCACGAGAGTTCTGTTTGATTGAAACTTTGGGGTTGGCGCTGATCCTGATCAATAATTTTTTTTAACAACTTATTTACTAGAGAGCATGTTCAACCACTTCTGAAATACGTTCCCCGGTTCGAATACAAAACTCCAAAGTGAATTTTTATTCTGAGGTATGTAAGCGTCAAGAAGAACATCAATCTAGCAGCATTATTTTTGAATTGAATTTGGTTCAACAAAAAGAAAAATTAAAGACAAGAACTTATTCTCATTTTTTATTACTCAACACCGTGTCATTTAAAATAAGAGCGTAAACACACTTCTTGCAAAACACTATTTTTAGGGGACCTTGTATGATCATTGTATACAGTATATTAAAGGCTCACGTCAGTATAGATGTTCGTATTAATTTTTGCACTTCTTCTAATTATAAAAAAAAAAAAAGCTACTTGTTTCTATATGGAAAATGAAATACATTATTAATGGCTGACATATTGATATAATTATAGTACTCATATCAGTGTCCAAGGGCAAAGAGTTTTATACGCTGGGGGTGTTTATCCACCTCATAGACTAAAATATACTTTCAATTTCTAAATATCATATTTTTGATAAGTCTTTTACGTAAATTCTTAATTTATAGTAAAGGTACTTTAAGTATCCAATGGAACATGAGCAATCTAAAATATATGCCTATATATTATCCAGAAGGTGGCAAGAAACTCTATCGCTCGTTGTTTAAAAAATGGTGCATACTCAGAAGAATTTGGACTGCGCTTTCTATGTGAAAAGCATACGTACATGTTATTTTGTATTAAATTATATGATCATTCAAGGACTTGTATTATTTTACTCTTTCACTTTGTTTACAAACGAATGAAAGTGAACAACACTCATGCCTTATTCTGTATTTGTAATACTTCATTATTTTTATTAATTATCAAGGTTTAAATGCATGTTTTTTTATTATTTATCTGCTCCAATAATGAACATGAAAAAGAAAAATGTCTTATTCTGCATAAAAATTTTTTTGTTTGACAATAATTAATAGTTTAGATTTAATTAATCTTCTACAGCCTACAATCTGTAACATTTTTCTCAGGAACAAATATTTTAGATTGAAGAATTTGTATCTAATTTTTTCATAGTTGTTAAAAGTATTATATTTCTGAATAACTACGATGTTTTTTGTATTTTTACAGTAATAAGTATTTTTATTTGTCAAAAATTCAGAAATATTTCTGTCAAAGTAAGGAAAAGGATAAAAATGCTTAAATGTAACTCGACAACGGTCATAAATTGATTTTGTTTTATACCGTAAATTAAATAATGATATCTTAAATTTTAAATCATTTTTGAAGATTATATAAAGGATTCATGATTAGACAGGTGGGTTTATAATAGGGTTTCTCTCTTCGCATCCCGAAATACCTTTTTTGTCAATTTGTTAAAGTTTACAAAACATTAGTACACTATTTTTTATTTTTTTTGCAGAACATATTGGTCTTCGGAATTCCCAAAAACTGGACCCACGTGCTTTAAAACAATCGTAACAATATTACTGATGATGATACAAATGAAATGAGCATATTTGTGTAGGGCACTCTTAAAATTTATTTCTTCATAATTAAATTAAAGTTAAATTTGAGTGACTTTAGAGTATTAAAAACCCTGTCCAGTAATTTTGACGCAAATATTTTCACAGCCATAATTTTTAGAGCCTTGAATGTTTTTATATTATAAATATGTTGAATCTCAGCTACAGATCAGAAAAAAATATATAAAGATAAATAACGAGGAAATGAAGAAGGAATTGTGTTTATATGGATAAATGAGTTAAGATCCGGGATCATGAGTCTATTTCAAAAGGACTCACTGAATAGTGGCGCACTAATTAATCATGTTCATGATCTTAGTTGAGGCTTAAAGAAATATATAAAACTTTCACGATAGAAAGCAATAAATGTTCCAAAAGTAAAGGTAAAGTTTGTGCCTATAATTAAAAAAAAAAAAAAACACATTCAGGTTGGCAAAAATTACTGGCAGTGAAAATGTTTGCCTCAAAATTACTAGACACGAATATACCTTGCTGGAAAATCTTCATGTGGCGAAATTACCTGAATCGAAAATCTATGCTGAAAATTACCGACGAATTTTAGTGACAAAATTACCTTTAACCATTAAAAATAAGGAACCCAGGTAGAAAATAGAAACACCTTTGCCTTTTACAAAAACGTTTTTGTACTTATTGTGTGTGTATTACCGGGATCAAGTTTAATCATTATATATAATATTTAAAGCACAAAGCTAACCCACATTACCTATGTATATAAAGCTCACAAGTTATTTTACCTATGAATCTAACATTATGAATATGAATATTATTTAAGAAGAAGATGAATAGTAGTGATATGAATATATTTAACTCAATGATAAGTCCAGAATTAGGAAAAACCATGTAAGTTCTAAGCAGAACAATGCTAAATAAATGAATCGATTCCAAATACGAACTTCAGTTTTGGGTTTAGATTTGAATTGGATATTTGAATATCGCAACCATATAGAAATTGACTAGGGTCTATAGTGGCTCGGACTTAACTCTGATTTAGAACCATATGCAAATCTGTATTTGAGTTAATATTTCCAAAACCAACTTTGGTCTAAGCCAATATGATTACGAGTTTGGAAATCATAAAAACATGACTTATGTCTTGAATAAAACTATAGTTATATATAGATACAGCGCATAGGGACTCAAAATTCGAAAAAGGTGGACTCGTCTACAGTTCTGTTTACCAAACAAGTGTAAAAGTTACTTAATTGAAAAAGATGGTGCTTAATTGGTTCAATATGGGAGAACAGATTAGTAAAAGGGGGAAAAAGTCCATATACTGAAAGCACAAATCAAGACTTTGCGCACAAGTTCAAACTCTTGAGTATTTTCATCAAGTCTAGTTTGAGTCTTCAGAAAATTCAAGTTAGTTTGAAAATGCAGAACAGCGACAAATGGATTTGTTGCATAATGACTATGGTATCAGAAAAAGTGGATTCAACTATAGTCCTGTTTAGGACACACGTGCACTATACACTATATGATTGTGTTTGATTGGCTTAAATATGGGAGAACAGATGAGCAGAGATGGAGAAAAGTTCTTATACTGCAAACCCAAATAAAACTCGATTATTTGCTCAAAAGTTTATGTCTTTAAATATTTTCATCGAATCCAATTTAAGTCCTTGAATATTTTTAATAAGTTTGCTTGGAGTCCTCAGATTTATTTTGAGATTATTTCATATCCAACTGATAACTGTACGATAGTGCCACTGGTGTAATATTCTTTTTTCCAGTTTAGTGTATACAAGCTTTTGAGTCTTAGCTATCGATCCAATTCAAATCACGAGTCTTTGGTTGTGAGGCCAAATAGAATAACAAGTCTTAAAATATGGGCTCAGTTCCAAGTTGTCGAATCACAAGTTTCGAGTCTCCAACTCCGTTCATAGTTATGGTCTTGTCACCGTCTCAGCTCCCATAGTCGGTGTCTCGATGTATTAATAAGTCCCTCAAATTTTTAAACTTGTAATAATTTGGGTCTCTGAAAGAACAATCTTCGAAAGTGATGATCGAGATACATCAAAGTCTTGGTTTTATATTGGTCTGAATCCCTTAAAGAATCAATTATTTATTATATATATTCAAGGAATGATCTTCCTAAGAAATAACTAATCTATAAAAATGAAAAAAGTCCAAGTAACAGATAAAGCGGTAAAATTTGAATATCCTTCCCTTCGCCCCAAAAAAGTATTATTTACATCTGTGCTTATTAATACGATAACTAGAGATGTGAAAATGCGCAAAGTTTTAAGTGTGCAAGGATACAACTCTACAATGAGCTTGTACAAGTTATTATGTCCCACTAATACAAATAAATCATAGAATTGTATTCTTGCATGCTTAAAATGCGAGAATTTTCATATTTCTAACTTTACCCTATTAGTTCTTTCTTTCATAGAGCTAATGAGATTATATCTATGACTACAAATATAGCATCTGCGCTATAATATTAATATTATCCATTTATACGTATACATATATTTCAATCGTAGTCGGATCTTCTATTTCTTTCTTTCTTGTTCCATTGAGGGGCCAAGGACATCAACCTCATGTTAATATTGTTTCCATAATGTGTTTTTTTTTGTTCTCACATATAATATTATGTATGTATAGAATATGAAGAAGAGTTTTGAGAGGAATAAAAAAAATAATAATTATGGTTGAACCATACAAGAACTTCCTTTCAATACTTTCAATACATATTTTACATCTAAAATAAAAGTCTCATCTTCCTTTATGAATTACAATCTTTCGTATAGTAAAAGGTAACATATTAAAGAAACTGCAAATAAAAATATAAAGCTATCAGCCTTCTTCTGTTCCTATCGAGGAACGATGACTAAGGCCCACTCCCTAGGGGACTTGCCTTCAAAACAATTATGTATATTTTTTATCTGGATAAAAAAGTTTTGCGTCTACGAGACAAAAATCGGATTAATCTGAGCTGTTTAAGAATGTTCATGTATCTAAAGGGTATATTATAATTAATTAGCACCTATATAAAGAAAAGTTGGCGATTCGCCTTGTAAAAATTAACTAATCCTCTTAATTTGTACAATTTGCGCATAAATAACTATTATTTATGTGTTAAAAGCATTGTCATACGAGGTTCCCTATAGACGTAAGGGATCGAATTGATGACTTGAAAAAACACAAGGAGATCGAAATAAAAAAATACAGATGGCTCATTTGAGGAGGTCACTTTTAATGTGAAAGGAATGGATAAAGTTAATATTAATAAAAAGAAGCAATTAATTGTGACACTTATCAACCCTTTCAAAAGAGTAAATAAGGCAAATATGGTTAAGTGGTTGAAACAATTTGATGAAATTATGGACCATTATCCCAAAAACCAATGGATAATAAAGTGGAGGGAAAATATAAGAGTTATTAGGAAATTGGCCGAGACTGTGACTACATTGTGGAAATTGTTGCAGATCCTTCGTCTATACCTAAAATTTTACCAGTTCAAGGAAGTTTAATTAAGTGGAAGTTTTCTGGAGTGAAACTTCAATGTCAACGATGCTTTAATTTTGGACACGTGGTACATTCTTGCATAGAAAAACGAATTAAAATATTTAAATACGAAAGAGCACTCAAAAAGTCCATGCAAGAACGTCTTCTATTAAGAGTACAACTGAAGACAATATGGAGGCCCAATTGATAGAAGACAAAAAGGAAGATAATTTGTCCAGAATTCTTCAATATACTCTATCCAAAAAACAAATCGAAGAGGTTAGTGGTAGTCAAACTTAGGCAGAAAAAGATGAAGTTAAGTCTTCCTAATTAAACAATGAACCGGGAAATGACAATATAGAACAATTACAAACCAAGTATTTAGATAAGGGAATCGAATGTTCTCTTGTAGAAAGAGACAAGACCAATGTTGGAGAAGATAGAAAGCCAAAAAAATAATCAAAGCCTCGTTTGGACTCCATACAATTCTGGACCGGTTTACTCGTGCTTCCTCTGTAGGAAAAATAAGTAAACCGGTTATATATCTTCCCTGCAAGAGGAAAGAAACAGTCAAAGAGGTCTGGGTCTAGTGCTTCTTGATTGATGGTCAAAAGCTCCTGTTTTCTTCTTTTTCCATATTATGTTTTTAAAATGAAGCTTTCAATTAAAAAAAATAATAAGGCAAAATTCAACTGCTGTGTTTTTATCATCTTTTGTTACTTTTCTTGTAAATAATATAAATGCGCTCAAACTCAAGTGAAACAAAGCTTTATTTCTAAATCTAACAATATGAATAAAGATCTAGAGCCCTTATATTCTCTTAATCGAAAACAGACTAGAATCACGAATTTTTATTTGGAACCATTATCCCACTATTTTAAATCGAATATGGGTATTAAGAAAATACTTTCACATCAGGGGAGGAAAAGATAGGAAATCGAGGCATGCTTTAATTAACCATCTTCTGTCTGTGGATCGAGACATTATGTGTATTCAGGACATAAAATCAAAAGTTTCATCCTCTTGCAATCCAAATTGTCCTCTCTGCCTTTCAAAAAAGTTTCATGCCTTTTTTTTATTGGAGATAACGACAGTAGAGGTGTTCTGACACTAGTCACGAAAAAAGTTAATGATATTATTTTTGTAAAGGGTTATGCCAGCAAGAGTGACTGGATTAAAATATGTATGACCTTCAATGGAGTGATGTATTCTGCAATTAATGCATATGGACCAAATCAGCAGTCTCATCATCAATATTCAAAAGAAATACCCGTTTCCCTTTATATTGATTGGAGACTTGAACGTTGACCTTGACTGGTTGACAAATCAATATCCAAATTTAAAAGTCTTGGGGGAACTTTGAGTGATGTTTAATTTGGTGGACATCTTAAAAAATCACACTCTAGAAGAGAAAGTATCATCGGAATGTAAAAAGGAGCCTTCTCGGATTAATTTGTCGTTGATGTCCTACAACCTAAACAAAAACTGTAAACAGAACTATATAAATACCTGAGCCAGTATCTGATCATAAACTAATAGAGATCAGCTTCTATTGTCATTGGAAACAGCGTCCATTTATTTTATCAAGATGGATTCTTGGCGAAGAAAAGTTTGGAGCAAAAATTTAAAAAATATATATTCAATATTATAAGTCAAAATTTAGTGCAAAGTCTGCAATACATGTTCTATCTCGAACTATTCAAACTACCTTTTCTTCACATTTTTTTTCTGGAAAGAAAAAGCAAAAAACGTATATATATAAACTAAGAAAAAAAAATTCATTGAATTCTAACTCTATATTTACTCGAACCTTTACGGTAGATACTGTTGATTCATTTAGAACAGCAGAAATAACCGAGAAAGATATTAATCACAAAGTTATGGATGATAGTAATTCAAACAGAATACTTAAAAATTTGCCCAGACAAAAAAAAAACACATCTCCTGGAATTAAAAAGATTATTACTAATGGCAGAGTAATTACATGCCAAAAAGATATTTTTAAAATATTTCATTTGGGTTTTCAATCAGTAGTCCAAACTGAGAGTAGTTTATCCCCTAAAATGCTTGGATATTGCCTGAATGATAACATATATAAAATAGAAAATATAAAGAGTTTAAAGCTAGCAAGGCGGCTGGTACAGATGGAGTTTCTGGAGAGCTTTTTACTATGAGCCCGGATGAAATTACGCCCTTTTTGTATAGAATGGGATGTACGATGGGAAAGAAAGGTAGAATGCCTGGATCATTCACAAAAGGAAGAACATCTTTGATTCCTAAAAAGGAGATGGGACGGACTTCAATCACTGGAGGCCTATAACTGTATTGAATGCCTCTAATCGAATTTTATAGGGAGTTTTGGCTATGCAAATGGAGCCCATATTAAATAAACATGTCGGAATGGCTCAGAAATGCTTCTTGTAGAAAAGGAAATTTTCTGATGTTTCACGAAACATCCAAGTAACTATTGAATAAGTCAGTACTAGAAAAAAACATTCGATTTAATAAATCATTGTCATGTTTTTAAGCTAAAATAATTAAGAGACTTCTCCCCAAAAAGTTTTCTTTAATTCTGCGAGGGCACTTTCATATAATGGTTAATCTACTATTTTGTTAAATGGAGTAGAGCGTGAACCAATTTATCTGAAAAAAGCTGCAGATTAGGCAAATATATATTTCTTATATGAAGCAATAACTTTAAACTATAATGTTTATTTATGTATAATTATTTACATAATTACTTTGTACATACAAAAGGAATGGTGAATAATAATAATAATAAAAAACATTGTCATATTACTCAACTCTAGAACCCGTTTTCAAAAATATCGTTCTTGGTAACATTAAACTCCAGCTTCATATAGACACTAGCCCAAAACGAATAAATCTTTTGTGAATTACTCAGAAAACGTTTCGGTGTGGATGAGGCCTTAAGGTAATACTTATTTTTATGAATGACGCAATAAGACGCACAGTTTGTACGGCCGTTACAGGCGCGTCTCTCATGACATCCAGAAAAGTACAAGTCCTTCGTGTTGTTACAACCAGGACACAGACATATAAATCTAACTGTTATGTTCAGGCAAGATGGAGGAAGATCACTGACACTATTTGTATGAAATACATGGAGGTCAAAAGACGTCAATTTAGAAACAAATACAGTGAAGGCACCGCAATAGTAACTGTATTTTTTAATTTCTCCTCAAAAACCCAAGATTAAAAATTACATCTTTCAGTTGTTAGGATTGAAGTATAACTCATGTAAATATGGCCCTTTAACACAAAAACAAGCTAGCATGATTCTATTTTACAATTGTATCCATGCAGCTTTTGGCCCCCTAAAAAATATCAAATTGCTCAAATCAAGGATTTAAAATGTATCAAATATAAATAACATTGCATAATATATGAATAAACACAATTTTTTTTTTTTTTTTTTTTTGTTTGAGAAATTGTTCACCTGGAAACTTTTTCCGAGAAAATAGTTAAAATAGTTCTCGATTTAAGACTTGCATCCTCACGAAGCCGAAGCCTTGCTGAACATAAAACGAAATATTTGGAAAACGGCGTCTAGAGTGAAATAATCTGAAAACGCTATTTACTGATAAAATATATTGTAGAATCTGTTTGTACTAGTTGAATCTTGTATAAGTAAATTGTACAAATTAAGAAGAGGAGAAATGAAAAACTGTCGAATTGATTTTTAAATATCATATTTGCTATACATTATACAAATAGTTCAATGTTTCAAAGATATACTTCGATCAATTATACGTTTGATATTCAAATATTGACTATAGTATAGGAACTTCACTTTACTTAAAACTTAATTCGACCCTATATTGTCTGTCAAATAGGATATATTCATTTCTAATTATTTAAACGTAAGAAAGCAACTCTATATTAAAATAATTTTATTTTCGAAATATATGTTTAAATTCAAACTGGCCATGATATGAGAAACAAAAGGAATAAGTTTTTCTTCTTCATCAAATGGAGTGTCATAAGAATGTTTGATCTTCAACTAATGCATTTTAATTTATATTATTGACCTTTTTTGAGCTCCAATGATTAGGTTGTATAATTATGAAAAAAAATTCCAATATTTTAAAATTAATATATTTTCATTGTCATAATTAATGCCAAATTGGGCTCTACGTTAAGTTCCTAAGCCAATTTTTATAAAAGATTGTCTAGATTAAGAAAATTTTGATCTTTCTTATGCATCAAAACCAAAATTCTATTTCTTTAAAATGACTCAACTACAAATCCGAATTTAAATTATATTTTTGCGCTCTGACTTGGACTAGGAACCATGGTGTCTCGGCTTGACACTGATTTTAAAACTATAAGCAACATTTCTGAATCCAAATCAGGTCAAATCCCATTGCTTTAACAAGTTTGAGTTAATAAAAAGACGACTCTAGTCCGGACGAATACAACAGCAGCATTTGAATTCAGATCATAAGAGCACGGACTTAGAAAATGATAAACTTTAATGCGACTATTTTTAGAAAACAAGTGGGCAATGTACTAAATGGAATAGGATTATGATTTATTGAGTTAAATATGGAAAAATACATGAGCAGAAAGGGAAAAGGGGGAATATCCTTAACTGAAAGCTCAAGTCTCAAGTATTTGCACACAAGTCAACGTTAGCATCAAGTCCAGAACAAATCTTCAAAAATAAAACTTTAAAATACCCAATAACAAATGAAAAGTCATTCAAGACCAAGTACAGTTGTGAGTCCCCATATCTGTAAATAATATATATCTAAATTCAATTATTTGCAATAAGAACAAATAGTCCCAATAATTGAAAATATTTACCATGAAGGATTTAAGATATCAATAATTTGGTTACCCAACATTTTCTTTATGTACAGAGTTATTAAATTATATTTGATGCAATAATTATTTATTAAATATTTTTCTTTGTAAAATTACAAAAACAAAATATATTTGAATTTATTGAGCAAGTAGTCGACTTGGACTTTTATTAGGTTTCACGAAGGAAAAAGTAAGGACAAGTCTTCCATCACAGCAGAAAAACCGTCTTCCAAATTTTGTTTTTCCATAGCCACCATTTTGAATCAAACCATGTTTACCATTATATGGATCTCTACAACATCCACATGTCTTGGGCTTTCCAATAATATTTGTACTGAAATCATGATTGTGTTATAGTATCTAGCATTATTTACAGTAGTTTTGTATTACAGTTAATACTCACTAGATGGTCCCTCCTTTTGAGCATGTCATTTGCATACAACAATGATGAAAGGTTGTAATAATTGAGCCAGGTTGATAACATTGACCATTATAATGGCAACAAGATGGCTTGGCATCTACAAATGCTGCAGCCATAGCAAGGCTTAAAAGCATAACGAACTTCATCTGGTGAATTACATATTTAAGAAGTTTGTACAAGGAGCGGACAAAATAAATGAATATTTCTTACCATAAAATGTTGTATGTTGTTCCAATTCAAAAAATCTTGAATATTGACTCTTCTGGGATCCTTAAGTGGATTTTATAGGACATACAATCGTACAAACAAGTGTTTTCATGATTTTAACTAAGTAATATGTCTGTTTTATGTTTGTAATCAAAAAAAGACATTCAAATCTTTTGCATCTATTTTATATCAACACAAAAGCAGTGTAGAGCTTATGATTCTTTGAATTGTTTGTATTCTTTGATAAATTATCGTCAATTTCTATTCATGAATTATTTTTATTAACCCTCGGTGTGTGCTAAAAATATGAACTTAAAGTAACCAAAGTAGATCGTCACTATAAAAGGATGAAAAATTGATGGATTTGATTTGAAAGGCCATATCGGGGCCAATATGGCCTTTCAAATTTTTTTTTCCAAATTATAGCTTAAATTTCTCTGGTATATCAATGGGAATTCTGTGATTTTCTTGATTTTTTTTTTTTGTTACAAACCAAATATTTACATTGGACTGGTGTATTAAATGTTTTCTTTCTCTAAATACATTACATAGTGAAAAAATATTTTTTTCTTTAAAAAATGAATAAATATGACACTTGAGTTATATTAAATAATAGAAATCAAACTTTATTTGCTTACATGTCGCAGACAGTTTATGAAGAATGATTAGGAGCTTTTCAATTTGCTTAATTTTGTTGATTCTCACGAAATCAAAATGTATCCTTCAGGATTGGGTTAAATACCACTGCAGAACTCTAAAATAAAGTTTTCCGAAGATAACTTCATTTTATAATACCAAAGTTTATTTTATTAATACAAATAGAGCTCCCCGCCTCAACCGTGATATAAGTCAATGCAGTTTGTTAGATAAATGTCGTGAGTAACTGATATTATTTTGAGATCAGTGAATTATAGTATAAATTCATGTTATTTTGGGATGCCATCAGAAAATTGTTCTTGGAAAAACATAATGAAAAGGCAAGATTCCCAATTTATTAATCTATATATTAAATTCATAAAGTATATAAAAAACTAATGTTCATTGAAAATTATGATGGATGGGTTGAGATATTCAATCATACTAACTAATAGCTATAGTTTATAACTGTGATGATGGGTTAGACTGATACTCGTACCCAGAACACCAATTTAAAATATCCCAAATAAAATCTTTATTAAGTTTAAAATAATCAAATATTGAAAGAAAAAATCTTTTACATTTATAAAACTAATAAAGAAACATTGATAAGTAATTGAGTAAATTAACAGGATACCTGAAAAATAAATATTTTACCTAGAAACAGGGCATAATACACAAAAGGCATTCTAAGGATATTTCAGTGTCTGGTGTGGATAAGCATCATAGGAAAATCACGGAGGGTTAAGGAAATTTGTAAGTGTACTATTTCATTTTAATAATAAAGGTCTTTGAAGTATTTTTTTTTTACATTTTTGTAAACTGCAACAAAAAAAATAAACAAAAATCTATATGCTCAAATTTTGTTACACAAGAGACAAATCTAAAACAGACTATTTTTGATAAACTAACGAATATTTTTAACTTTTTGTTAAAATGCTTTCATTTTCGTTAATCTAGTAACACAATCAGAATGTATCCATTTAGACATTAAAAAAACATGTCCATGAACAATAAAACCAACTATAGAATGAATAGTATTTAAACTTTAATATTTTCTACAGAACACTATTAAGATAAAACCTTACAGACAAGTGTAGATACCAATTATCCTTTTGAATGAATAAAAGTTGACTCCATAAAGGAGAGAGAGAGAGATTTAGAAATAATAAAATGCTTGTCTTCATCTTAGCTTGAGATGAATACTCTGAAAAGTGGATATTCCAACAAATCGTAAGCATACCTATAGCTAGTCAAAACCTAACCTTTATTACAAAATCAATCATCACGTATGATAAGATCATCACAGCGTTGGAAAATTAGTAAAAAAAAAGCAGTACACTAACTTATACAATTTGCTAGTACAAGGTGCAACTTGTATGGACCAATAATTTTTTTATAACAATGCTGATAACGTTTGAGGCGCACCCACCCCAAATGACAAAAGGTAGCAACGCCCCTGCTAAATACCATATGATGATAATGAGAAGTAAGAGCAATGTTTTGACGTCATGACAGCAGATGATAAATAAAAGACACAGAGAGTTGACCATAACAATCTAGAATACATTGTATTTCCCGAGATCAAATCCAACAATTTTATCAAATTAAAGAAATAATTTGCGTTGGTCATGACATCACATTTTATAGAAATAGTGTGGTCAGTTTATTTCTTCGATGGTGCCCTAGGTATAAAGCTAGCCAGTTTGCTCTTCATAGGACTATTCCTTTCTCTAACGCTCGGGTTCTCTTTTACCTTGAGCGTCTGACATCGCCCTCTTCAACGAGAAGCCTACATGTGAGACCCTCCTCTTCTAGAATAGTGAAAGAAAATACTTCTGTAATCTTATGTGCGGCATCCAGGATGTTTTTTTTTACAAAATTAGCAAATCCAAAATAATCATGGGTATCTTTTTTTCTTTTACCACGGAACACCAAAAGATTGTATATAAGAAGAGAAAATTACAAAATGACCGAAGTTCTCTTCTATTGCATCGACAATTTAAAAAAAAATGATAATTAAGATTACATACTTCATCTTGCAATTTAAATTTAATTGTAAAAAAATCTCACTGCAATCTATTTAAAGTTATAAATATGAGAATCCTTAGCATCTACCAAATCTAGGAGTCCAGTTATTAGAATACAACAGCATTGAATTCTAAATTTTAACATAAAAATATACATTTTAACGAGTGATTATATTTGGTTGTTTTTCTTTCGTATTTTTTGTGTATAAAAAATAAGTCTTCACTTTTGCAATTATGTATAACATCAAAGATAAATAAGTCATTTTAATTGCATGCATATGCTGCTAGAATATATAAAGGAACTAGGGATTATATTGATCTAAATAGATATTTTAGCAATTTATTCCTTAATAAAATCTTGTTATAAGTTTTTTTTAATTGACCACATATCTTTGAATGTGATCAACAAAGATGTGATAAACTTTGAGTTATAGTTCCAAACAACTTCAAGCAATGCAATGTATATTTGATAGTTTATATGATAAAATCGAAGAGAAGTGGAGTTGGCGTATTATTAAATAATAGGAATCTTGAAACTGGCAGCTTTCATTGTTCTATGAATAGCACCATAGTACATAACGAATTTCACAAGCATCGAACATAACGAATGCCAAATTTCTTAACAGGGCAAACTCCGATACATCAATTTTTCTAAGCTAATTGGTATGGGAGACCCATTTGTACTCGTACAGTGGAAGTTGACTAGAACTTTATAGATTATCTTCTGAAATGGTCTAGATTAGGGCCGGTGCACTTATTTTTCCTTTGGGAGGGGAATGAAGATTTTTTCTAATTTTTCCAACTTTGAAACGAGCTAACATAAAAAAAAAAGATTGGACCCTTTTAATTTTATCCCAAATACAATAAACGACCTTTTTTCCTTTTGATAAATAACTTCTTTTTTTTATGGAATGAAAGTTATTTGTTTTAGAAAATAAAAAGTCCTTTCTCAGATTAAGGATATTTTATTTTTCAATAGGCCTTCATTTCATTATTTTTTCAAGTAACTCCCTAGATAAACAAAAGAAGGACAATCGATTTTTTATGAGTAAGATCAAACCCCTGTTCTGGTCTAGATATAATAGAGATTTGAGATTCTTCTCAATTAACTAAGATTTTGAAGGAGTCGATTAAGAGTTGTGTTGTTATGCTAATCATGTGCTTGATTCTAGGAGAGTCTTGGAATAGGTGCAAACAATATCTTGAATTGTAATTTGAATGTTGAGAAAGAGCTCACTTGATGTATCATCCTCCAAAATCAATCACAGCCTGAGCCTGGGCACAAAAGGAGGAGCAGACAAGGAAAAGGTAGTTCCTTGGCAGTTGGTCATTGTGTCCTTGACTGCATGATATTTTCAATTGGTAATAGATCCAAAAAAAAAAAAACAGACAAAATAATCCGTCAGATTAAGATCCAAACTGGTATTTTCTTTCCAATGAAGTCATGGGAGTGCTCACTCAACCACTTCAGCGACCTATCTGAGACATTTAAAGGTGCTGAGTCTTGTTGTCAGACCCAAGGCTTATACTTTGAGGTATATGAGACCTTCTAATTTGAAATATACATGTTGTTGTGGACAAAAAGGATCGTCATGGTGCAACATAATTTCTCCTAACTAAATTCATTCTTTTTCATATCAGGGTAAATTTGATCTTAACGTTCTGTATATATTATGGTCATATATACAGGGTGGACTGCCAATTAATGTTAATTTTATCATTACTAAGAAAAGGTTTAGTGATTATTATTTGACATATTGTTTCTGCTGTCCTTTTTACATATTCAAACTATACCAATCATTAAGTCCTTTTATCATCATGAGCGAGAAACAAGCAAATAGGCAGCTCATTTCATGTCTTCCAATTGCTGGAATTGATGTGATGAGGATTAAGGATATTGTTAAGTTTTCTATGACCCTGGTTTTTAAGTTGGCAAAAATAAAAAAAATGGAGAAGACTTCTCCAGCATGTCAGGAAGTGGAGGCCATAATTTAAAGAGGGGTAAGAAGTGCGTTTATGTTGGGAAAAGAATATAAACGAAGATCCAACTAAGTCGATGAATTGCCTCACCAACGACTTCTCTGTGGCTCCTAGGACCATCATGAGGCTATTAAGTATAACCTGGGATTAGTTTAATTCACAAGGCATCCATGCCACCTTCAGACAGAAGGTATAAAAGCCACGAGGGACGAGAGGTGCAAGAAAATCCTCACATGGCTTACCAGAACGGCCACTGGCTTGCGAAAACAAAAGAAGAGGCCCAAGGGGTTTACTACACCAAATATTCATTCCAAACAATGTACCTCGGTGTTGTGGCCTCTGATGGAAAGAAGATGCGCCGTTCATTTTCAAGGCTAGACAGAAAATCGGCCAGAAG
This sequence comes from Lepeophtheirus salmonis, assembly GCF_016086655.4. Lineage (NCBI taxonomy): Eukaryota > Metazoa > Arthropoda > Copepoda > Siphonostomatoida > Caligidae > Lepeophtheirus > Lepeophtheirus salmonis. The sequence continues at coordinate 9,806,194 of NC_052131.2, read as the reverse complement.
GCTTACTATAATGTACTTAGGTACACCACCTTACCATGGCTTAAGACCAAATATCCAAAGGGTAACAACACGTAGACTCAGGACGTCACCCCCTCTCACACGTCCCCCTAGTGCCAAAAGTTATGAGGAGATAACATGGTTCGACTCTTGTCCAAAGAAATATGTCCTACTTTCTCAACAGATTTGAACCCACTGGACTTTTCTATACGGAGCAGTTTGTAGGGAGAAACCAACAAGACCTCACACCCAGATATGGACTTACTGATGGATTACTTAGTGGATGGATGGGACAACTTCATCAACTCCTACATGGCCTTTAGACTACGTGTAAAGGCCGTGATTGATAATCAACGTGGCCATATTGAGTGAAATAAGTTTTGGAAAAACCTTGTCTACATGTAATGCTAACATTATTTTTTTTGTCTATTATTGAAAATTTAAAATTATTGATGTATTTCTAAATCCATCTCTCGAGTATACGTTTTGTTGACCTACCCTGTATATAAAAAAAAGTGTGTTGTATGTCAACATAAAAACAATCTTAAACAAAAATTAGAGATAATTTTAATTTATTTTTTACTGCGTATGAGCCATTCATCCCAATATTTTATTCACATATTTAAGTTAAATGTATATTTCAATGTTGTTTTTGTGTTAACTCACCACATTTCTCTAATATTCCCAACGGTTAAAGTATTATTGTATTCCATATTTCTAATCAACTGACCCATTTTTGTGTGTTTTAGTAAAATACAGACATTAACATGTGGTTTCGATATTTGAACATGAAAAAAAAATTTTTTTTTAAAGAAGTGAGATAGGGGTGAAATGAACCCTCTCATCGGGGGAAAAATACAATAAGTAATAATATATTTACACAGATGTTTAAATATAATAACTTTTAATTTTCCAATAGAGTATTGTTATTTGTAATTCTCTAGGGAGAATTACTCCAAAGTGTTTCTATATTATGATAATTATCCAGGCTTTGTTATATATGAAAGTTTAAAGCATTATGTTTGGATAAGGGTCAATTAAATTGTTAATTGCATTTTAAAAGAGGGATTTATTAAATTATTATTTGTATTATATTTACAATATTATTGGTATGCTTGAAGTCAAAGATTAGAAAAATATACAGGGGGCACATATTAATTTTTATTTTCTTTAAAGTTTAAATTAAACCCTTATTTATCAAAAATTTGATTTTTCAGATTATCATCAATTCCGATAGAGTAGAAATGTCAATTCAAACATAACAAATACAACAGATAGTTGATTTGATGGTAGCCTAATTGCAAAAAGGATAATGTAAATCGTGTGTATTTTTTAGCTAGCCTCTTTCTTAGGAATTGGTAATCTGAAGAATAAATTGGGTTTTCTCTAGTTATTCTCATTATTTTTTCATTCCTGAGTAGTGAACTTCCTTTCCTACTACATTCAATTACATTCCAAACCTCATTGAAAATTCGTGTCTACTCATAAAAGGCGGAGAGTAACCTTGAAGATTTTGAAGATTTTTATAATTTTAAATCTAAGTCCTTTTTGAGCTGGGAGCATAATTGAGGATCTACATTGGAGTAATTCTTTCAAATTTCCTTGTTGCTTTTTTTGTCTCCCCTTCTTTCCTTCTAACAGTTGATTATTTTTTATGTCATGAAACATAATTACATCGAAGCTGCTCTTCAAATTGTCAGAGTTATCATCTTGATTTTTGATGTAATATTTTTTAACTACCCAAAATAAAGAAAATTCCCATCATTCGATATCTGATTTATGGCAGTTGCACTACAATCAATTTAACTATCTGTTTTGTGTGTTGTGTTTTTTCTTTTTTTTTTTTTTTACATTTTTCATCAAACTGGAACATGTGACATATAATTTTGAAAACTGATCTTCAAAAAAAATGAGTGATACGAACAGTTACTAAAATTTTTCATAAATAAGCGTTTGATTTAAAATTTTAAAGTATAGCAATAAATAAGTGTTACTCTCTAGTTATATTGTTATTTCTAGATTTAGTTTATTCTTTTATGGAATATTAATCAAAGAGCAAAATAATAAAAAAATATTAATTATTCCATAGAGAATTATAAAAAACAACAACGATATAACCCTTGATATCCATGATAATTCTTAATATTTAAGCTGTAACAAATTAAATATAGTGCGTATTTTACTAGATATGACCTCTGATTAGTGTTGGGGTCAAGTCTTTGGGGAGCTGAGACCGAGAAAAAGATCAAGAATTTAAGGGATAGGAAGAAAATCACGGATAAGATTTGGAAGGATTGGGAAGAAGGCATTAAGGGATCGAGAACAAGAGAGGACAAATACTTTGAGAGAATAAATACAGGGCCAAAACTTGAAGGGATCTAGGTAAGAATAAATTTTAGACTTTGAATAATTGAAACCAAAAGCTAAAGGTATGCATACCAACATCTGCTAATTTTTTTTTAGAGAGAGATCGGAACAAAGTCAAGTATAAAAATTTTAATGACTGATAACAAACCAAGAAGAGATAGGGGTCAATATGAGTAGCTGAGACAAGACCTAGACTTGAGGTATAGTCTCAGACTCAGCTACACATACTATTGGCCCCAATCTCTCATTGGTTTGTTATCAGTCTAGGTCTTGTGACCTAGGTATTCAGACCAATACAAAACTAAAACTTAGAAGATAAGGATCCAAGACATGGAAGGCTCTAGAACAATATGGTAAAAAAATTGATTACAATACCAAAATTGATCTAGAGAACTTCATCACAACCTCATATAACAGTATCATTAGAATATTTTTTTCTTACATTCTTCATACATTAATTATTACTAGAATTATAAATTAGCAGTGAGTAATAGAGAAAAACGATGTTTTACAACTATCATGAAAGCTGTTCTTTACTTTTTGAAATATAAGTCGAGTAATAAAGAATATCCATTAGGGGTAGAGCTTATTTTTTTCAATTTCAGAAATGTTGAGCTGTGAAGGTTGCAAATTTTTCCTTTTACCCTAAAGATGTCATTTATGAACTTTGAACAGTTTTGAAAAATATATTGAAATTATACAATTTTGTATGATAACATATTTTCCGTCATAAAAATTTGAACTAAATAGCGTAGTATCAAAATGTTTTCTCAGTTTATAACAAAATAAGGGTTAACTACTTTAATTATTGATTAAAATTTGGCTATTAAGATTATTGGATCAAGTAAAGGTCATAAAAGGTCAATTTCTGTACTTTTTTTTTATTTCTTAATACTCAATTACAATTTATAGATAAATTAAGCTAATAAAGTATTTTTATTCGAAAAAGGGTCAGTAAAAGGTCGTAAACCAGTCAAATATGTCCAAACTTAACCTATGTTTTCTATTTCGACTAGTCAATTAACAATTACGTAAAAGCGTAAAGGTTGGTCTCAATAAAGAATGTACTGGTGCACTAACGTGTGATGAATCGCAGCTTCAATTCCTCCTCCAAGTGGGCGATGATCATCGAAGCTAGTATTACCTTGATTCAAGGAAAAATAACATTTTAAAATTTGATTTTAAGACACATGTTCAATAGAAAGTACTAGAACTTTAAAAAATGATGTTTTTCTTCTTCTTTACGTTGTGATATTTCTTGTGCTTACTCTATAATAATCTTGGTCTAAAATGAAAATTTTAACAAAAATTATCCCATAACAGTTCTTAATTACGACTACCACGAAGGTTTTAGATATATAAAATGATTTTTTAGTAATAAATACTTTTTTTATTTTAAACAAATGTCAGTAAAAGGCCTAATTTATCCTGTTCTGTCTACTTCAAATAATAAATTGACCATTTCTAATAATTTGGGAAACATAAATTGTAAATAATGAGAGTAATGAGAAGCAAACGTTGGGTAAAAAAACTATTGAAATAGTTTTGATTGAAAGTTTATTTAACTACATTTCTTGATTGAAATGGTTTGTTGTAACATCAAAGGTTTAGTTAATATTTAGGTCAAAATACTTTTTTTTTAATTTGTAAAATTAAAAAAGATTTGGAAACGATGAGCCACCTCTAAATATTTATTAAAACCGTTCCAAATTTATATACGATATCTTTTGTATAAAAGAAAAAAATTGCAACCCCCGCAGCCCAACATTTCTCAAATATAAAAAATAAGGTTCACCCTAATTCACAAAAGACTTACTTATTCAACTATTCACCTTTTTATAAATGTGTTGATCTAATGATTAATGAAATAGATAAAACCAAGGTTCTAAAATAAAACATAGTATATTTCGAATACATCTAGCGACTATCCTTTTAGGCTCTTCCTCTTTTATTAACCTCACGTGTGTTTTTTTTAATTAACTTTTTTTTAAATCATTTTATGATAAATGATGGGTAATTGCAGATAAAAAATGTAAGTTTGAGCTAATACAAACTCTGTTCTGTCTTATAATAATATAGATAGGTACATACATGTACCTATTGGTTGTCTCTAAAAAACAGGCTCAAGTAAACATTAAGGATGTTAGTTGAAGGCTTCGAATCACTATCACTTTTCCCTTCATCTGTTTATTTCTGAAAAAAATTATATCAGATGATAATCCACCCATTTCCAGGGTTGAGGGATTAGACTCAAGACTCCAATTGGAATGGAGTCTATATTTTGAAGATTTGTGACTCCAACAATCTAACAGTCAAAGAATCGCGACTTGACTTAAACTTTACAGCAGGCATGTGGGTCGAGTCTGGCCCAGGAATACCTTTAATAGAGCCTGGAAAAATTATTAAATAACAATAATAAGATACAAACCAATTAATATTTTATTGTTTTAATTAGTCTAAATTGTGTTTTTATGGCAGACTGCCATAAACTACCTAACAATCTCGAGAGGGCGTGGGAGAATAATTCCTTTTTTTGACTCAAACTATTTCTTCCCGTTCATCAATTTAATATTGATATTCATTTGTTCCTTTTTATAAACGAAAACACTATTCTGGCTGAAAAATGTCCCTTTTGAGATACTACAAATCAGGACATTTTTCATTTTACTTTGTTTCGTATGTAATTTTTCTTTCCTTCTTATATTTAAAAAAAAAAATAATCCTTTTCTAATTGGTCAGATGGAGATGCTCTGATTAAGTAAAGTAAACATTATAGTATTAAAACTACTCCATCTGACCTAGGAATCTTCTTTGAAATATATTTACATTATGAATATTTCCTTCTCAAGGAACAACCAAGGCGCGAATCTACGTACAATGGGTTCTACAGAAGAAAAAATTATCAAGCGGATTGCCCATTGTGGACAAAAAAGTATTCTCATCGCTACATAAATATGGAAAAATAAATAATTTGAAGAACAATAACAATGGCCCAAGAAATGAACGCCACTTTGAGATTTTTGCCGCTCAGACGCTCCTTTCCTTTCTCTAATCCTGTTTACACTATGAAGTTTCTTAAATATACTCATACAATACAAGTTAAAAATAATATCTTCCATGGATAAAACGCAATCGATGTGAAATCGTATCGTATCTTTACATCATCTGATAAATGATTCGTATATCGAGTTACGACAGAATCGCATGAAGTATCAAATACCCATATTATAATACAATTTGTTCTTTCTGCAGCTCAGAGAGAGAAACAAAAGAAACCCAGTATTAAAACTTCTGTAAACCAGTCCCAATTTCGTCAGCTATGACTAGAAAAAATGTATTTGTCAACTATTGTTTTTGTGTAACGATTAGCAGAAATCGAAGAAACGAAATCATATTCTCAAGTTATTTGTTTAACTAAAACAAATCATACATTTTCGAAGATGGACGAAAAAAGACAAAATTAACAATGATGTACACTACTCTTGGAGACCTGGTTAAGGACAAGTCAAAGACTCAGTAGACAGGAATTGGGCTATTATACACAACCATCCAGGTAAAAATCACGCAGTAATTTTGGAAGAAAAATACTATTTTTTTTTACTCCAATAAAAGAAATAAAATAATAGAGGTCTGATTATGTTTAAAAAAATATATTATGATTTTAAATAGATGAAAATCATATGTAAATTTGACTGAACCCCCGCTTTTAATCACGAGTGTTCAAACAATTTTTACAGTTTTAACCAACTATGTATTGATTTTGTGACTGATTTCTTTATTTTTTAAGGGAAGGATGTGATATTGAATATAGATCCCATTGTGAGTAAAATAACGGGGTGTATCAACCATTTTATGAGTTAGAAACATAGATTTTTACCTATTTTTCATTAAGTTATAACATTTCTAAATCATTATGTAACTTATAAATTATTATAGCAGTTTATCAACTTTTTTCTGTTGTTTATCAAGTTAGAATCGGTATCTACTTTACATGTAGATGGCCCATCTAGCGGTTGCATTTTGAACTAACATTTTTTTACGTCTAACAGCTGTAGTAATATTTTCATTGTGTATAATATTTTGTAAAAGGTATCCGATTTACGAAATGGTTAAGTTTACGCTCGAAGAAAATTGGAAAATACTTCCAAAATGGAGAGTCTTCAAACTAAACGGCAAGAAAATTACGTCGGTCGAAATAAAGAGACTTCCAGGCAGTTTGTGGATAAATTTGTGTAGCGTGTGCGCTAAACTGGTTCGTTAATGGATAAAACAACGCGTTCCCGTGTTCGTCCAGTGCACTCAATCGAAAACATTGCTGCTGTTGCTGAAAGCGAAAAAACGAGAAAGGAGCTGCCGTTACGGTCAATGGTGAGCTCTATTGGAACATGTTGGAAGATTTTTTGTTTCCCAAATGGAAAAGGAAGACATTGACGACATTTGGTTCTAACAAGATGGCGGTACGTGCCACACAGCCAACGTTACAGTGGATCTCTTGCACACTGTCTTCGACAATCACATCAAAAGCCGAAACGGCAACGTCAACTGGCCACCTCGTAGCTGCGATTTGACTCCGTTGGACTATTTTTTGTGGGGAACCGTCAAGGATAAATGTTACGCCAACCATCCAGAGACGATTGACGATTTGAAACACGAAATTTGAGTCACCATTGCAGCTATTGAAGCTCACACAATCGAAAATGTTTTGAAAAATTGGGTCAACAGAATGGGCTACTGTAAGGCCAGCCACGGCGACCATATGAACGAAGTGGTATTTGATCACTAACCAGAATGTTGAAGCTTTCAAATAAAAAGAAATTATTGAAAAATATCCATCCGTTATTTGTATAGCGATATCAAAAGAAAAAAGTTTTGTGGTCCACTCTTTATTTACAAAAATGGAATAGTATATTAAAATTAGCTACTCCCGTTTTCGGGTTAATATATTTCTCCTCCTGCACAAAGACATTTTCAGCTGGGAATAATAAAAAAAATGACTTTCGTAAAGTAACAAGTCCATTTGGTCATTTTTGGTATGGTACAGGCCATTTTCGATTGGAAAAAATTGTACTTTTGAGTGAAAATTTGATTATTTTTAGAACTCTTGTACTGTTTAAAATATGATGCGATGAGTAAAAAAATTGTACTCTATATAATTTTTAGCATTCGATTTATCAGTTAAAAATATTGTGCACCTTTTATTTAATTATTTAAGAGGTCTAGGAGGTGCTCAATGATTTTTCGGATTCCTATTTTATGACTCATAACACAAAATGATATTCCTTCTTTTTGTTTAACCAGTACCATTTCAATCAGGGTGAAATTTTGATGTGTTCTTTTTGATAAAGCAGGAAGACTCTAAGTCATGAATTACATATTAGTTGCCTTAAATTATGCACAATATTTTTAAATGATAAACCAGAAAAGTTCTTTTGTCCAAGGACACAAACAAATAAACCCAAAGCGCGACAATCTAATGTACATGAATACATTGAAGAAGATCTCTCGTTTTGAAGTTAAAAGTATGGTAATTATGGGTCTACTCAAGGAGATGATGGTACAATATACCTAGGTGTGCATTGTATCAAAATAAGCACCAAAACAGCAATAAGGAAGGATATGTGCAAACAATGGCTATTAAAAAAAGAATTTTATGAAATATTTCACTATTTTTTTTTGTTTACAAGCTTGGAATGAAACAATGAAACTAATCCCTGCATATAAAAAAGTTCCCTCTCAAGGCGTTATAGGTCATTATAATAAGTGAAGGCGGTTACAACATTTATCGTGCGTGTACACGTATAAGTGTGTGTATATATATAGGAGATTTTAAAAAAAATATCTGCACTTTAACTTAGATATACTCTATTATTATAACCAAAAAAAAACCATGAATTTATTGATAATTAATGTTATAAGCTTTGTCTAAATTGTGTAAACTTCATTTCTGATAACTTTTATTATAATTTACAATTAAGTTTAAACAAGTTGTAAAAGGAATGTTTTGTCACTCTTCGATACTAAATGACTCTAGACATTTTTGGGTTTTCTGACATCCACCCGTTCTTTTAAATCACCTCGAAGATTTTCAATAGGATTGAGGCCCAGATTGAACGAAGGCCAGTCCAAAAACATAATCTTACTCCTTTGAAACTACGAGAATGCAAATTTTCTGGAATACTTTGGGTTATTGTCCTGTTGAAAAAACATCTTACCCCCAAATCCAAAACTTTTTTTGAATGATTTCAAATTTTCCTCTAAAATATTAACATAATATTCTTTTTTCATTTTTCCATTCACTCTGACAAGCCTTCCAGTACCTTTGGAAGAAAAGAAGCCCCAAATCATGATTGGTCACCATGTTTTACTTTAGGTAACGAGGTAAAGGAGAGAAGATCATTCCAGACTTTCCAGACATTGATCGTTAAAAAATTAAATATTATTATTTTATTTTTTTTCGCGCCTCATTTAATTTTTTTTGAACGTTTTGGGAATGAAACGAGTGTCAACGAAGTTTTTTCCGAAACTGAATTTTGACCAAAAGAATCGTCGGATGACCATCGTTCATGAGCTGTTGACAGATTTCAATGAGGATCCTGATTTCCTCAAAAGGGTTATAACTGTTGACGAATCATAGGTATATGGTTATGATATCAAACCCCAAGCCCAATCGTCCTGATGGAAGAGCCCTGGTGATTTAAGACCAAAGAAAAGCACGGCAAGTTCGATCAAATGTCAAAGATTTGCTCACTGCTTTTTTTTTCGACTAACGTGGCGTTCTTGAACAAATAATTCTTACCATATGTTCGTACAGTTTATAAAGAGTGAGTGTATTTGAAGTTATGCGACAATTGCGAGAAGCACTATGAAAAAATCGTCCGGAATGTTGAAAAAACAAGTCATGTCTTTTGCATTGTGATTATGTCCCTGCTCACTCATTTTTGATTGTAAGAGATTTTAAAGATCAAGGCCTTACCGAAAAGTATAATAATGATGAATAAATAAATGCTTTCCTCTAAAAAAATAGAAAATCACCTTACTTTTCAACATACCTCGTTCACTTATACGTGTAGACACGTGATAGATTTGGTAACCCACCTTGACAACAATATGTGTTTGTACGAGAAATTATTTTTCTAATATATGTAATTTCTAATCTAACGATACATATGTATTACCCAGTTTGACTAGTAAAATGTATTGATACTTCTAAGCAAGATGAACAAGTTTTCACTTCATAAAATTGATGACATTCCCAAAATGGCTTAAACCTTGCTGGTATCAAAACATTTTCTCTACTATTATTATATATCTGACCCTTGTCAGTATTAAAAATAAGTTATTACATTTTTATAAACTCATATTTCTATATTGTAAACAATAAATTAACTATTAAAATGGAAAGAATATACTATTTTTTTCTCATTCTCCATACTTTTTTCGTCCCTTAATGATCAAAAAAATAAAAAATAGTACAAAATTAGTGATTTTAATTATATTTAAAACTACGATATTTTTTCTATGTTTTAGTTCGAATACCACTCTTTATCATAGACATAAGGTAGTATTTTAATGCAAGTAATAAGTTTTCAATTATTAGTAAAGTATTTGTGAAGTTTCATCAAGTGTGACATTTGTGAATGGTATACTGTTAAAATACCAATTATTGTCCCATAAGATGGCGTTGCCTTCAATTATGATACAATTCATGATATACGTGAAAACGTTCTTCAGATTACCAAAATTTACTATCAACACCTCTCCCTCCCAGTATTTTTGAGAAACATTTTATTTGCTGCCTTAACTCTTAGACCAATGACATCTTATAACATCTAGACCTTCATAAGTGAGTCATATGGAAAACTTATCGAAGGTTCAGAAAGGAGAGGATCCGACTAATGGAAGAGGTAAATTGTCGTATAAGATATTATAAAACCGAAATGAATCTAAAATAACTATTTTAAATTACCGTCCATGAAGATTTTCGTCGCTAAAATTATGTGCAATAATTATTTTCATTAGAACAGTAAAATTAGAGAAATATAACTGTAATAGAATATATATCTCATCCTTTATTTAGTATAGACATTGATCCAGCTAACTTTTTCAATTATTTTAGTTATTTAAATATTGTAAAAATGTTTGCTTCACAACCGTTGTCTTTTCCACAAAATCCTCTCAATTTTGCTCTTTGTTTATTTTTACGACTCTGCGGGAAGTTTTGGGGAAACCAAAGCTTTTGGGTTCCGGGGGAAGTATGGTTGCAAGGTTGAAACTTAAAGGAATTGACGGAAGGGCACACCCAGGAGTGGAGCCTGCAGCTTAATTTGACTCAACACACTAACATATATCAAATTTTACCCGTGATTGTCTTTTTTCCCCGGATTTTTATGTCCATGAGGAGGAGGAAAGGGTCATTTTTTCAAATTTTCTTTAAAAAAAATAATTTGGGTTATATTGAATCCAATTACGTTTTAGAAAATAACGTGTTATATTTTTATGAACATTTTTTCGTATCTTTATATGAACTATGTCGATATTTCGAGTAATGTGATTTTTCTGGAGAGTAATATTTTTATTTATTTTTAAAAAGTTTTTTTTTTTTTTTTTTTTTTTTTTTTAAAGTCCTACATAAACAACCCAAAGTTTATTTACTGTAAAACATAATGGGGATGTCACGCCTACCCCACCACAAACCCATAGGGGCTGGCATTGGTAACTCCTTCCTATGGTGATGGCTCTGATTATCCAAATAATATTCAATTGGCAATGCTCACGTAACATAAAAACACTTTATAGACTCCATCTAATTTTTTATATATATTTTTCTTCCATGAAAATGTTACGATCCACTTTTGGTGTAATTTGATTTTTTTTATTGATTTTTTTATGAGATATCTACTAAAAATAAGTAGATTTGTTTTTCATATATTTTTGCTCCTTTTAATAGATCTTAATTGTCTTTCAATTGGATAATGACTGTTTTTAAATGTGTTAAATTATTAGTTATCAATAGGTGACAGTTGTTTAGATAAAAGTCCAATTTTATTTGTATCTGAATTGGCAAAAAGTTTGATTAATGGGAAGGATTTTTATATATCTGGATGTTAAAGCAATATTTGGAATCTAAGCAAAATCTAAACCTTTAAACAAAGCTAAAGATTTAATGCAGGGTGGCGAAAAATACCTCGAGTATATTCCTTATCTTAATTATATTATTTTCGCACATAACATGTTGCATTTTATTATAGCACCGATGACGTCAATAAATCATTGAAAAATGGAATCAATTGAAAAATTCGTTGTCCAAAGTGTTTGGAAAATAAGGAACCCTAATTAAAATCCGCGCTAGGAGAGACAACATAGCAATTCCTTGAAGTCTGATGAAGCCTTGGATCGACATGTTTGTCAAGGAGCGGCTTTACATGTGGCAGCAGAACTTGACTCCCCTTTACACCTAAAAAAAACGTATCAAATGTCTCCAAAACAATTTTGACGACTTGATCTCGCCGGACTTTTTTTTTCTTTATTGGTCTAGGGAAGTTACATACCCAAAAAATATAAAAATAAACATTATCTTTTATAATTAAATCCCTTAAATAAAAAGATATGATTACTATAAACATTGTGAACAAATAATGTGCAATATTACATGCATTTTCAATAAAAGATTGATAAAATATGTCCACTGGTATTAAATAAACTTTAAAATCATCCTAAAAATTCATATTAAAATATTAATAATAAAAAAAAGAGTAACAAAAGCTATACTTTCAATGGCAATAAAAAAAAGTAACTATTGAACTTATGAGGCGCAGAACTTTTTAAACTGGAATCAGGAGACGTGGAAACTTTCTAATATTATTAAGGCATTAAGGGTAGTAGCGAATAAGATCCCCATATACTTCCAGATAGACAATCTAGATCGGAGATTTTGATGGTGAATGCTGAATTACTTGCAGCGGTCCCAATAAAAATAGCTCTCTGTCCTTCATTTCTGACTGTTTTACCTTCAGTTAACATCCCAGCTATTCTAATTTTACAGCTCGAAATAAAAAACCTGCTAAGTTCTGCTACATTTTTGGTATCTTTTAGAGATTATTACGGGGATTAGAGATAGTCCTCCTCCCTTGAATATTTGGGTCTTTTAATTGAAGGTAAATAAAATCTATGAAACAATCGACTGAGCCAGTTAGATTCCATTCCGATTGTTTTTTCGGCCAGCCATGGAATAGTTGTTCCTTTGTAAGAACTATTACGAAGTTATACAAATCGATTATTTTCTCCCCAAGAGGAGATTACTGAATTAATATAATTATCCAGAAACTTCCTGCTTGAAAAAGGTGCACCGTTTCCATCCCATCCGATCCGCAGAATTTCAATAGCGCGTGTACAGTTCGAAAGATGTGGTAATTCTGTACCACATTGTACGTGTTATTTAATTTTTCAATTTATTGATGATGACAGTTCAATGAGATTGTGGACCGCAATTCGTACTCGAAGTGGAAATACTAAACTCCTTCTCAACAGAAATCAAAAATTGAGACTTGAATCCTACTTGTACGACAATTTTTGAAAGTTATGTCTTTAAATATGAATGCCTTAAGATTCTGGGTATTGGTGTAAGGAAGAGCTCACCTCGTATTTCTTGATTTATATTTCACATTGGATCCATATTTATCTCATAACAAACCATATTTGAAGAATACATGCAAATATATTCATACATATTAAGGTATCTCTTACGATACCCCGGGAACCATTTTCCCTGTATTTACTATATTAGATGAAGAAACACTCGGTTACAGGTTTGGACGATTTATCCTTGTAGGTGATGTTATAAATATTCATCGATAAAAACCATGGCTTGCAGGCTCTAAAAAACCAACCCGTGCACTATTAGTAATAATGATAAATTAAAATAAATTATTTCTTGTGAAAATATGAAAGAAATACTAAATTTTATAGTGTTTTATCTACTAACGGGATCCCATTATTAATCGGAGCCCGAGATTTGAATAAATATTTTCCGGGATTTATTTCAAAACAATTTTCCGGGAAATGAGAAACACAAGTACATATTATGTTCACATAATATATCGTTCATCTCATAGCCAAAAAGAGATGTTATTAGTAGTTACTAACAGATTTTTAATCAAATAATTCCATGATAACATTTGATTAAATGACTCCTACATATCTACATCAAATAAATTGAATTAATACACGTCAAGGTGGAATAAGAAAGGAAAAATACGAGCGGAAATATTAGGTATGTTTGGGGGCTCTGGATGGAGGTAATAATTACACTTACCCATGTATTATTATTACTAACATACCCAATTCGCGATTTTTTTTTTTTTTTAAAGTCTCGTCTTTATATTATGTATGTACATAGTTTCTCACGGATCAGATTGTTTTGTGAGAGTAAAGTGCATAGTTTTTAAAGGCAGTTATGTCTGCCAACACTCAAGCCTTTGTTGGTAATATATATTAAGAAGGGTTGAGCTCATAGATGGTGTTGCTTTTAAGTAAAGTAATGAACATTATGATGACTTTTTTAAAATCTTTGTCTCTTATTTATGTATTATAGGGGAGACATTGAATAGTTGATACAACAACACCAGCCGCTTATATTGAATAACAGACTAATTATAGTTATAAAATTAACACTGAAGATGTAATTTGATGACTAATATCCAAAAAAAATGACCTTCTATTTCCATGATGGATTTTGAAAAATGATTGAAGTATAAAACCTCTTTTAATATAAAAGTACTCTTGTTGTAATTTCGTTGACAAATGTTCTTTATTTTTGTACTTAATAATTTCAATAAGAAGGGAACTTTATATATTTACCCCAGAGGGGGGGTGGAGGGATTGGAACTCCAGACTTGCGACTCCACTTAGAACCAAGTGCATACATGAAGACTTACTATTCAGCTTAAACACAAAATCAAACACTCAATACTTCTGTTAGACTCAAAAGCTAAGTCATTTTAATTTTTTTACGGTATATAAAGTACTATTCAATTTTCGAACGACTTGATAAAATTTTTGAAGGATTTTGACTTGTCAAGCCTCGACCTGGACCTGCACACAAAGGACTTTGTACAACCAATACTTTATAGTTCGTCAAAACATCTTTTTTTAAATAATACAAGGGATTTAGGATCAAGGTCACTAAGAAAGGGATAGTTGAAACAAGAAAATCAACATTCCTTCCTTTATATTATGTATGCGATATTATACTTTTCACACACAAATGCAAATTACAAAAAAAGCTACAAATCATACATGCCTTCTAATTGGTTTAGCTTGTAGTAATAGGATATAGGCTTCTTCTGTGCAAATTTGATATTTATAAATCGATATATTACCCCCTAGGGCAAATCACTTCAATTTACCAAAAAAACAAGATACAAGTGATTAAATTGAAATATCCAAAATTATTAAATCAAAAGTTTTTAAGTCAGATTTCTATGATTTTTGTTATATTTTTGGATCAACTAATTTTTCAGAAGTTTAGCCTCAAATTATTTTAGGTCAATATTACTTAGGTCTTATTTTAGAAAATAATTCAGGACAATAAGGGGCATTTGTAAAACAATCGAAAACGAAAATGATAGTAACTCATAGAAGAAGAAAAAAAGTTAACTTATAATAAAAAACTAACTACATTATGACAAAAATATTCCTCTTTAAAATTTTTTAATAAATTCCTCAAAATCTGTTTTTATCCCATATATCTAAAAAAAAAAGAACAAAAAAAATTATAGACTTTTTCTCTAATAATTATCATAATTTATAATTTTTGCTATATGAAACTCTTAGCATTAATATAGTAACTCTTGAATATTATTTAATATTTCTCGGGACTAAAAAGTCAAAAAGTTGGGGTACAAAATATTGTAGGACTCTCAAGTCTAATGCATTCTTTTAAACAGGAGCAATATATTTATTATTTATTATAATTACGAAAAATTATACTATAACATCCTTTTTTGACAAGCCCCTTGTCTTTTACTAAAATATTCAACAAAATGACCTGTTGTAACTTATTCAAAAAATTGAGAATCCATTGGAACGCTGATATTGATTGTTTGCCAAAATACTAAATAAATAGACTTTTTAATAGTAGGATTGGGTCTGGATTATACCTGTAGCCGTAAAAATGGATAACTTTCGGGTTACATCAATAAATCATCAATCAAAAAGAGAAAGATTCGAAATAACCCGTTAATAGGAATATATATATTCCTATTAATGGTTTATTTCGAATCTTTCTCTTTTTGATTGATGTTTATCTTAAATTTATTGGGACGTTATTGAAATGGTTAATACATTATTCAATAAATAATCTAGTCTATAAATTACGAAAAGTAAAAGAAAAGATCCTCGATGGAATTTTACATATTGCTTATCTTTATGCAAATGTTTTATTGAAGATTTAAACTCTTTTATTTTTTAGTTCATCGACCAATTGATGTAATTTCTAAATTATTTATTTTAAATTACTCTTGATTTTGCCATATCTTATAATGGTCTTTCTAATTTTCGTTTGTCTACATGTTTTAGCGAATTATTTTTTTGAGTGTATTATGTAACATTATAATAAGATAGTAAATGTTTAAATGCATGCCAATGAAGGCCAATAAAAAAAAATATGTTCTACTAAAAATGTGTTTAAGCTCCTCTGCAGTTTGATCTATGTATAATTTAATGACAAAAAATATAATCCTTAGAGCCTCTAATATTGATTTTCTATCGATATACACATTTGTCATAGACATATACCTTTGCATACAATCAAAAACCCTAATAAGAACTGTAATTATCCATACTAAAAATATTTTGTGAATCATGTTGTTAAATGTTTTTTAAATCATACAATCACTTGATTCCTTCGTTAATTTATGAAAAACAAAAAAAGTTAAGTGTTCACATATGTTATTTTGCAAATTATATTAGCAGCAAAGTTCTTTACGATAAAAACTCTCTTTTTTTTCAATTATATTATTTTCAGAATTGAAAATGCAACAGAAGAAAAAATATTTATCCTAACTCACAATACGATTAAGTGAATAAATTATTCAGAATAAAACTGATTCAAAGTTCTTATTATAGAATTAAAACTAACATTTTTTGACATAGTTTTTATATTTGTATCTAGTAAATATAAGCTTTATAAAAGAGAAAAATTGAATTGAAAAAATTGTGTAATAAATGTCTTACCCCAATAATGCCAAAGTGCATGTAAAAACCATTTACAGGAATTTATAACTGGGTTGAAGATTGGATAAGTAATTTGTTATTATAAATGCACATCGAAATATTAAAAAGGTACATAACTTTCGTAAACAATTAAATAAAAATCCTCTGCTTTGCCCTTTGAATTTCTAAAGTTTGGCAACTTTAGTTGCCAGTGAAAAAAATGATATTTTTTTTTTACAAAACCTGAATAATACCATTACATTTGTTGTAACTATGTTTTCACCAATTTTTTATTATTGAGTAGCTGATACCAAAGTATTCGAAATATATTTTTTTGAGATGTTTTTCAAAAAATCTTGACAGTATTGGATTAAGCCGTTTTTGAAGAAAAGTGTATCAGCAAGATTTTTTATTATTTTTGTTGCAAACATTTACAACTGCAATGGATTTAAAAATGTTGTTATGAAAATAACCTGCAAAGAATGAATACTTATAAGTATTCAAAATGAGAACGTGAATCATTTTATTCGCAAATAACCAACTGTTAAGAAGTAAGGGATCATTATTTTTATCTTGCTATGGGAATAACAATAGATATATAAAAAATATAGAGTTTTTTGAAAATTAATTTAATTAAATTCTCTTTTTCATTATATAACAATTCTGCAAATAGAAAGAATAGACTTTAAGTGAGCAATAAAGGAGAAATGAGTGCAGGTTTCGAGTATAGAGTATTTTTTATTCTGAGTCATCCAGTACCTTTACATTTAAGGCAGTAAATTGTTTTGTAAAAAAAACACTGGAACAATTAACAAAAGTGTATATAGAGGTATTAGAAGTTTTTCCACAGTCTTTATATGGAACATTATAAAAAATAAGGCCAACTGAATTTTAAAACTGTGCAGTAAATTTTTTGTCGTCATAAATGTATAATATAGTAAGGATCGCCTTTATTTATCCCAAGATTTCGGGAGATCTACAACTTTTCTAAGATTTTCATGTATATACATAATATTATTCTTAAAACCCCTCGATTATAACATTTTCAAATGCCACTGTGTATGTGTAATGCGGTTCTTAGCGGTCCTAAAAAGCGGAAAATAAAATTTACTTTTCACAAATACCGAACTAGTCTATTTTGGAAGACTCATGAACAGTCAAAATATAATTACGTATAACCAGACTTTCTATGCAGCTAGAACCTTCTGTATTGCTAAATAATTGTTTCTATGCTACCGTTTAAGAAAATAGTACCCATCATCAGAAGCACGTCAATGGGAGTACACGACACAGTAACTACTGTCCATTCCAAGAGGGGATTTGTCATTATTTCAATAAAAATCTTCTTGTTTATCTTGGGGATAATAGAATATAGTAGAGTTAACCCACTTCCTATTTATTTTTTCGGCCATTTGAAAGAAGGGAGGCACTTCGAATGAAAATGGGTATTCGGCCACAAATTTTTTACCTTTTCAACTAAAAGAACCAGAGAATGTGCATTATATAAAGCCATGGGAACTATTTCAACACCTTAATGTTCAACTCTTGTCAGGAGATTGTATTTCCTCAATTTTCTTACTTTTTTATAAACCAAATTACACAGTATCGTTCAATTAGTATAAGTTTCGCTGTATCTTTGACATTCAATGACTAAAATTTCAATCTTATTTTTGACATTGCAATCTTAAGTTTGGTCAAAGAATCTGGGTTCCAAATTCTGGTTGGGAGAACAGAAGTTTTACTTTTATTAACTATTAAGCCAAAGTTGTTGGACTTTTTTTCAAACAACGTTAGAATGACTTCAATTCTTCTAACGAACTGACGTTCAGTGTTGGTTTCGTCAAATAAATTTACATCATCAATTTAAGTATCAAGTAAATGCTTAGAATTTCCTAAGGAAATTCCAAAGTCCCTATATTTCCTTTGCATGGTTATACTTTTTTTTTATATTGTATGAAAAGGTAAATTTGAATGCATTTCTGCCTGTAACTAGTACATAAATTCAATAATCATTCAACTTATTGTAACTAGCCCCGTTTGCTATCAAAAAGTAGTAGCAAATTTATTTGTAATAAATTAACTCTCAATCTACTTTGGTTGACTTTTCTGACATGAATTATGTACTTATATCAATCTATATTTGTACATATTGTACACTTGTGGTAGTAACCGGAATCATTCAGAATTATTAAGCTTTAACCATTAGAAATACTTAACCTAAATAATATAGAAGAGGATTATAATATAATGGAACAAGAAATCCACTGTTTTAATCTCTGTTCGTTTTTATAAGCACCTTTACACGTAGTTACTCAATACTTAGATACTATCTCCTCAAGATTGAAACCATATTAATAACAGCATGATAAACAAAAAAGTAATATGATGTAATCAGCCAAGAAGAACGATTACCTCTATGGCTGAGCTTAAGCCACATACGGTCGTTGTTAAACCTCATCTAATGTCACATTCTTTATTTTTATATAAACTATATTTTTCTTTTCTTTTTTAATAAGACTTGTACACCCAGTTTTATTGTTCAAAGTCTAAACGTAGTCCGAAGATACACTAAACAATTTCTTGGGGTTTTACACCTAGCAGAAATTCCGGTGAAATCCAACAAATATAAGCATTATTTATTTATTGATAATTCGTTTAATTAAACGTTGAACACTTATTAAATGAAAAATCACGTGGCATTAAGTTTTTACTATTTATGGTAGGCAAATGATGCAGTTCAATGACAAAATCCTTGATGACTTACCCTTAAAGTTTTTTTATAGATGGAATCTGACTATATAGTTCTAAAAACTAGAAGAATGAAGAATATGAGGATTGAGAATACAATAAAAGTTATTCATTTTGATAATTTAAAAAAATACTTAAATTTGCAGTATTTATTATCTACTAACGGTATTCCATTATTTCCCAGATCTCAAAATTTAGAAAAACATTTCCCTGGAAAAAAAAAAACTTAGTTTGTACTCTTATCTCACATTAATAAAATAAGTTTGTATATACTTATATGTGTATATTTTCCTAGAAGTAATTGACGTGTATTTTATAACTTTTTAGATACTTGATGTAAGAAACATCAAAGCAATCGAGCGGGTGCGTTATATTAAATAAGAAAAGGGAAGTATATTACATAAAATAGTAAGCGTGACTTAAAATTTGGCTTACCAACGAGCGTGTGTAGCAAAAGCTCAGCT
Source organism: Lepeophtheirus salmonis (assembly GCF_016086655.4). Lineage (NCBI taxonomy): Eukaryota > Metazoa > Arthropoda > Copepoda > Siphonostomatoida > Caligidae > Lepeophtheirus > Lepeophtheirus salmonis. The sequence continues at coordinate 9,786,407 of NC_052131.2, read as the reverse complement.
AAGGAGCACTCTAGAGTCTAAAGTACTCCTTGGTTCATCATTTTATATTTAAAAAGAAAAGGGGAGTACATTTAGTAAGGGTTGTTAATACAAAATATTTCTTAGGGGTCCATTTTGTTGTGGTTGGCAACCTGATCACTGTTTTCTTTAGTTTCTCAAGTTATATTATTATTATCAAGTCTTATTATTATTTCACTCATGAGGAGAGAACAGATAACTATAAAATAGTGCCGTGCTCTCATGAGAAAAGAAAGTAACATTGAGTATTTTTTTTTAAGAGTTATCCTCATTTTAAGTAAAGTTTGTCTCTATTTTGAACCATAATTACTCTGTTCAATACCAGGTACTACCTTTAATATTATAATATATAGAGAGTAGTTATTGTTTATAAGCATGTAATGTATTTTTCAAATAATAAATAGACAAATTCTTACATAAATAAGTATTGTATAAAGCAACTAAAGAAGTAGAAGAAAAGGCAAAAAAATAAATAAATTTATTTTTTATTTTTAGAGAACTCTTAACAAATAAGACAAGACGTATTTAAATTGGCTAAAATGCAAAATAAAATAGCAATTTACGAGCATGTATTTTTACTTTTATTATTAATTTTTTGGAGGAGTTTTCAAGACTTTAATGAGGCACGAAATAGCTAAGTACGTATATACTTACAGTCAATAGTAATTAGTACACTATGTAAGTACTATTTTTGCTCCTCGTGCAATATTTTGAAAACACTTTGGTAGTGAAAGTAATATCTATCAAATTACAATTTGTAAGTCATTCCCTTACTTTTTCTCATAAAATTCCACATCTGTTCGTACAGTTGAGCGTATGTACCTATGTAAATGTTAATCATGGTAACTAATAAAAATAATAATCATTTTTTGGAGGACCACCGAAGAAGAAAATGATCCTAATCATACATATGTAAAACATACCAATGTTGCTCTATTCATTCCCTTTTGTATGTACCTATGAAGATCGTTTTGCAATTAAAGTTTTCTCATAATATGAAGATAGAAGTATCATAGATAAGGAAGACATTTGTAAGCAAGTCAATTGCAGTTTTTCCTTTATAGTTAATCATGTGAATACCAGGGGTGTTTCCGAAATGGACTAAAAAAGCCGTCACATGGAAATATCTTTGCCAAATGAAGTCAACAAAATATCAATCACTGACATAATAATTGAATAATATTCATCCATTTTAAATAATTATAAATATTCTAGTAGGGCATAAATTAAAAATAAGGGCAACTTTTTATAGTGTTAAAAAGTTTGAGCGAACTATAGGTCAAAAATATTATTGCTGAAGGACAATTTGGACATACTATCCTACTACTTTTCATTATTTTGTAAAACTAATATTAACGTAAATTCCCTTGACAGGGTTTAATTCCATCAACTAATCAATTGAATAATTTATAAATACCTATTTAATAAATACAGGAATAGCTGGACAAGAAATAATGTTTCCGGATTGCTCTAAATGTACTGAGTTTTACAGCTTTTATAGCTTACGTCTCTTATTCTCCCACGTGCTATCCTACAATTTGACCTTTGAATGCTTCCTTCAATCATCTCAAAAGTTAAACCTCGTCACAGCCTCTCCTTGTGACACATCCTGGATCATAACGAAGTAAAAATTACTGTTCTTGCCTGATATTATGTTTGTTCGTCAATCCATAGCTCTTTCCCAATATGAATCATCCATAATATTTCTGCAAAAGAACACTCATTAATTTATCTTTACATATAGGCTATCAACAATACCTATTTCTTATACTATCCTTTTAAATTGAATATAAATATGCAATCACAGAAACATCATTTTTCGGCCAAATGTGCAAAATGGTCTTTTGCTGAAATGTCTGTTCGGCATAAAAAATGGAACCGTTTAAAAGATACTTAAAGTTATACTAGAACTAATTTCATGTTTAACTTGAGAGTATTAACTCCTACATATATTAATGAAGAAAGAGGCCTTTTAAAATTTCTTAAAGGGCCAATAACCAAGACAATACCCATTTGACGCTCCATATTAAGACCTATACAACCCTCATGATTATAAATTATGACTGTCTCAGAATTATTCTCTGTAATCCAAAAATGTGAGTAATTAAAAACTTCATATAAAATATGTCATTCACTTATGTACGGTATAGTATATGTATTTATTGAGAATTCATTAAGGTAACAGGTGTAAATTAAATTCTGCTGCACTTTAGAATTATGAAACATTTTTCTACGTCTCTTTTAAACATTTATTAGTAAACATTTGATGTTTGGACATGTCATTCAGAGAACATAAGACTCATACTTGATTCAATATGAAGCTTTTTGGCCTCAACAATGCACTTTCACCAGCCTCAAAATTACAAATATACATAAACAATCTAGGCTGACTTAATTTTTGTCAATTACTCCGTTATTCGTTCCTTGAGGAAACTCAAATTTCTTGCCCATTTAGTAGTGATTATGACCTCAATATGCAGTGATCAATGGTGTTGATGTCAGACTGTAATATATGCAAAACAGCTATGACCAATAAAAGTATTTTCATCCATTGTTTTATTGATGACTATTCAATATGGACAGGATTAAGCTCCTCTCATTCAATAAGAAGGTCTTTTATTCTATAAATAGTTAAAAGAGATACTCTAAATTTCAGACAAATTTGGCACACTTAGGCATGTACATATCTAAATTTTAATTGTGTATTTTGTTTGGAATTTTCAAAATGTGTTGAGATATTTGCAAACTTTTTTTATAACACAGAACAATCAAGGAAATAATTATTAATTATCATACTCATAGATTGTAAACCATCATGTCTCTAAAAAAATATTAAAAAGTTTGTCAAAATTAAATTTGTCACCTGATAGATAAACACCAGATATTTAGAAAACATGGAAATAAAAGTATTGTACCCAATTTCAATCGCAATAATAGTAAATTTAGTTAGTTTAATTTCAAAGTTAACATCACTTAACTGAAAGCATAGGTTCTCAACTTTCATTTGATGTCTGAAACATCAACAAAATAACCAAGATAATCACAAAGGTAGAAAAAAAAATTATATTGGCCTACTCTAAATATACTCTAGATCTCTGAGTAATTGAGCCAATAACAGAAAGTTATACAGTGTCCCTGGTCTTTCTCAATTTTATTATATGAAATTAAACACTTTTCTTAGCTAAATTCTTAGAGGTAAAATACTCTTATCAAAATAAAGATTACATGTAGGTCCTATGTTCGTATGTATGGTTATGAATGAAAAAGTAATTTGAGAAGTGTCTTACTTATAATAAATATTCAAAGCATTGTTTGTTTGTTTTTTTCTCACAATATGTACATTGTATAATATGTACAAGTTATCACTCAGTAACACTTCTTATCATTCCAATGGAAATTTAATATTCATATATATATTGTTAGATTAACCAAGCAGGTATTTGTCCTATCAAATGTTATTTTCTTTTTGCTAAGAAATAACCTTTGATTAAAGTCTACTATATAATATACATAGGACTGTGAATCTGTTGCCTTTTTTAGCGTGCTTTTTTTGTTTTGTTTTTGGTAACCTGAACAGTCTTTTTAAATTTGTTATCATTATTTTTTCATTCTTGAAGCGAGGATATCTAACTATAAAGTGTAGCCATGAATGGGTCTGCTCATGAATGACGTTGAGTAATGTTGAGGATTTGATGGAAAGTTATAACTTATAAGGCCGTTTAAAAGATAAAAAATGGAGTAATTCCTGTCTATGTCATAGTTCGAAACAGAGTGGGATTTCTGTTTATTTCGTTCAACTCATAAATGATACCAGCTAATTTTATGAAACGTCATGGCAGGTCATTAAATACTTATATAATTTTATCTAGAAGCCTTATGAGTTGTTTGATTGGGAATATAAGAAGAAGGATCCTGATGGTAGTTGAGATTTTTTTAAGAGGTTCCTCGTAAGGAACTTTCTTAACATAATTATACATTTTATTTGTATTTAGTTAAGTGATTATTTAATTAATAGTAAATATTATTTAATTATAAATCTTTTAGCAAGTAATCATCTTGAAATATACTTGCTGTTCAAGATAATTTTTATTTACTAAGCTGTTCTATTCTCAAACATTTTTCCGTACGTTCATTCGTTAGTTGATTTCCGTTAATCCCTTCATTTTTTTGAAAATTGAAACAATGAGTACGTGAACAATGATTGTCCTAACTTAGAAAGAGACCAATGTATCTAGTAGAAATAAAGTATTCTTGTAGCCAATTAAATGCAGACAACAATTAATCACGTGGTTGTCATTTTGCAATTGGTTTTAGGTCTTGTATTGGTGTCCTATGAGAACAATAAAAAAGGACCATAAAAATAAATAGGATAAGTATATTGGTGTTTATCACGTAACCGTATTCTTTTCTTACAAAAATTACATCCCTAGCAATATTGCTACCTTGAAGATATTTTTTTCCCTTTGCGCATACCCTATTGAATATCATATTTTGTAGTTGTATTACAAAAATATAGCCAAAAAATGGATAGTACTCCAAAACTTTATTTTCTTATTTTGAAAAAAAAAACTTCCTAAAGAGTTTCCCTATGAGTCAAACTATTGCTCAAAAAATATGGACAATAACACATGGTGATTAATAAAAACTAATAGAAAGACGCAATAGTTTTCAATTAACTTAAAAAAGGGAAATTAATACAAAAAAAGTCATACTTCCATGTTCTTAGTTTTATAGGGTTAAATATTGGATTACATATTTAGAAACACATAGAAGAAAAATGATCTTTAATTTGAAATATGAATACCTTAATAGTTATAAGTTTAATGATGTGACTTTCACGAATTGTGAAGTCAAACTTTCCTTTTTGGAAGATCATTTTCACAGTGACTTATACAATATTGTGAGGAAAATTTCATATTTACATAACAATAACGCTGTATTCAACACTATCAAAACATTGATGGATCTTGATTAAGGCTTGGGGGGGAGGATGTAATCCATAGAAAATCTAGTTTTTCAGATGTGGATTACATAAGAAAATAAAAATATCAAATTTTTGCAAAAAACAAGTTCACTGAAAAATTAAGCCCCTCAAATATTTCGCCTTATTATTAGCTTTATATAAGTCATTAATATAAATAACACATAAAACGGTCCGGTCCCACATAAAATCTCGTTTCCGTTATTGATCCTTGAAAAAGTTTAAACTTTTCAAGTGTTCTCTAAAATGCATCATTTTCAAAACAAACTATGGTGAAGTACTTCAGTTAACAGATTGAATTTATATATGAAAGTAAGTATTTTTATTATTATTGAGTGTGTATACCTCCGAATGAATGCAAATCTCTAGTGTTGAATCAACTTGATTCAATTCGTATCTTAAAGGATCGACACAATTTGAAAAATTAGAAATGGAAAAAAGAAAGAGAAAAAATTATATAGCTAGGCATTTCTATTTAATGAAATTCAGTAGAATCTCGATTTAAGGGTTTTTTTTTATTTTATAAAATTAGTTTGACAACAATGTATGCTACGCTTATTCATCCTTGACTAACTTAAGTCAATTAAGAAAGTCATCTTACTCTTACTAATTAAAGTATAATAGACATAAAACTATGATGAGCTCGGCCAATTTATGATTATTATTAATTAGTTTGATACAATAATAATATTAGCTGAAGGATTAGCTTTAATAATAAAGATAGGAAGATTTATCTTTAGGTTTGTTTTTATTTTTAGTAATGGCCTTATAGACATTGGCTTCTAGCTGTAATAGCTCCCCCAAATCCAGTTTTTACTTTAGTACGTTAGAAACTGCTTGAGATAATTTATTAGTTCGTTTTTATGGTAGATTGATTTTTGTGTTAATATTAAGTTTATTTTTAGGTTTTTCAAAAAGAGTAAAAACAATTCTAGCTGCAATATTTGAACGAGATATAAAAAAAGTTATTTGCTTTATTAACATTAAAACATTTAAGAATGATAATAGAAATCATTTTTTATGTTCTTTTATTTTAGGGATACTTCGATTTGAATGACAGTTTTTCCTTGACGGATAACTCCCTTCAATGGAGATTCAACTGTACTTTGATTATAAGATCGTACAATTAGTTTGCCAAAATCCTGGTTTATGCCTAGCTTCTCTTATCAGATATTAGAAAAACCCAATTAGAAATAATAATTGATTAAAAAGTCATTTAAGGAGGACAACACACCAAAAATCCATAAATTTGTTGTGGTTGGGTATAAAAAATAAAGCCAAATCAATAAAATTTGAAGTCGACTCGGGTTTTGTTCGAATTTGAAAAAAGACTGACAATGGGAATGGAGTCGAAAATTAAGACAAGCTATACAGAGTCGATAATTGTTTGAGTCGACAATCACTACAATTCTGTGTTCCGATTCCACATGTTGATGAATATGGTATAATTACGAATCTATAAAAAAATGACATGAGTCCAGCTGGGCGGTGATTAGAATTCTACTTCAATTGTGTTTTGATAAAAATTGGAAAATTTTGTTAGATTTTATTTCTTTTTTACTAAATGCCAAAGTTGACAAATATAAATTTTAAATTGTGACAGAAAACCAAATTGAGGAATAACTTTTTTTATACAAACCAGTAACTTTTTCAATCATTTCAATAGAAAAAATATTTGAAAGGACGACACTGTTTGATATATAATTAATATCGAAATTTGGAAAACAGGGAAAAAATTGATAAAAGTTTTTTTCCGGAGGTTTGTAGCCCTCTTAGTCACACCCAGGGAGTTCATCCGCATACTCGAAGCTACTACTCTGGTTGAAAATACATTGGTGCAAACAGTATATTACAATTTTCTAATATATCCACATACACAAAACAATATTAAGATATAAATTATATTTTTGATATAAGATATCGAGGAAGCAATTAGACTCAATTGAATACGATATCGAACAAATCTCAAAACTACTGACTTACACAAAACTACATACATTGGCCGTTAGAGAAAGGGTTATTCAATATCTTTTTTTAGGAGGAAGGTTTCACCTTGACGGTATAATATCTATGTAATGTTCTTGACCTTTGTGCAATTTTCTTTTTCTTGCATTGTTATGATTAAAAATGGGGTCTTCTTCCTTTAATTGCTATTGCAATCTTTTTTCTCTGCTTTAAAGATAGATATACTTATATGTTTTGCAAATATTCGTTTGCTTACATATCAATGTTTGATTCGTTATTATTTAAGAGCAGGTAATAGAAATTTGAGTTCAAGTACATATATTTCTTTCTAATAATACACCGTTGGGAAGCAATTTCCTTCAATATTGTTGCAAAATATAAAATTTACCAAACTTTCACAATTTTTTGTAATATTTGTGAATCTTGAGCGTCAATAATCCTGATTAGGACGGTGGTAAGCTTTAGCCCAATTCCAAATATTTCTTCCAAAATGTATCTGTGTATAAATTTGAAAAAACCTTAAATATATACATAATAATTAAAAGTATCTACTAATTTTGTAATGATATTAATATTTTCGTATAAGTGCAGGAGTAAAAATATTATGTACTTTTCGATACTATTTCTACAAAGAATATCTAACAAAAATGTTATTATAAATTACGCGGGCATCTTTGGTAATTTTTTTCGGAGTAGGAGCAAGTTTAAATATTTGATAACTTTTTTAAATTATAAAAGCACATATATATTCCTACGTTTCTGTATAAGGGACAATTTTGTTTATGGTGGAAAGGGGTTCGGCTTCTTATTTATATATTTTATTTTATATATATTTTTTTTTTTTTTTGGGGGAGGGGAATTTATGTCATTTTTTTAAAATGGCTTCGTTGCGTTGTAAGCACCAATTACAATACCAATTCAGTAAATGGGTATAACAATATTGAAAAATGATTAGTTGCATTATTTTTTTTGTAAACAAATACTATAGATTGAAATTTGTTTATATATATACGTCTATACTTCACCTAATTTACAAATTATCGTTTATGATTGGAAACTCTCAGGCTTTGAGTTTTAGGGGTAAATGTGTGCCATTCATCCTTTTCGTTCATTAAACAAAAAATAGACAAATTTTTGAATATAGTATATTTTTTCCTTTCTTTTTTATTGTTCTACAAATGCAATTTTTATCCTTCGATCAAACCAAAACCAATTGGTTAAACAACCACCACAAATTTATGAATTCTGCAAAGGGAGGAAAAATTGCATTGGTCACAACGAAAAATAATTTGTGATAAATAAAAAGTTTCATTCTAAAATAATGGTTCGTTTTGAAAATTATTAAATGAAAGAAATGAACAAATTAGCACCTATATAGAAATTTTTTTGAAAAGAAAGGATGAACAGAAAAAGTGTGAATCAATAAATATATTACATATTAATTGGGATTTCTTATTTAAACTGCTAAACTTCATTTTTTTTTTTTTTTTTTTTTCAAAAAAAAAAAAAAAAAAATCAACGACATTACAATGTTGTCTTACATATATGCATTCAAGTACCTATGTAATCACTGATGCACTTCCTCTCGAATATTATGCTCCTGGCATTGCTGTTACATCCTCCCCATTTCAATCATTAACTTTTGTTAAATAATATATTCTAATTATTATTTGCAATTTACTTAATGTGCTGGGTGAAAACTGAAAATTTGCACACTTTACTTTAAAAAAAATTCTGAGGTTGTCAGAGACAAATTATAGGAATTCGATGGCGCATTGTATCTATGAAATATCAGCTGTCAGCAAACTTATATATTTTTTTAATTGAGCTAGAAATGACATTAGAGGGCGTTACATAATACAAGGTCACAACTTTCATTCCTGAAGGTCACTCTCAACCAGAAATTTTAAAGGTTATTGGAGTGTCCAGGAAGACTGTTCAAATTTAATTGGATATTATTTTATGTCAATGTAATCCTACAGTGGTATAAGTCCCTGCATAAACAGGCAAAATTACTTAATCATTTTTTGCTATTAATTTTGTACTTGGAGGAGTTAAAGTAGCTGCAACCCTTATGGCAGCTTGTTGAGACAAAGGCAATATGCAGAGAAAGTCATGAAAGATTGTAGAGTCAATGAGGGTAATTATTAACAAGGCATCGATTGAAATGGTTCAGTACTACATGTGTTAGTCCTCTTTCTGTAAAAGGGTCTTTGTTAGTTTCTAAAATATTTTAAAGTGTGTTTATTTTATTATAAAGTTGTTTGCCTTTACTTTACGACAAACTATAATTTTTGTAGTTGTTATAAAATAGTAAGGAAGTACATTGTTTAAACTCTCAAAATAAGGATTTTTTTTTTTTTTGTACTTTCAAGTAATTTTCTTTCATTTAGAAAAATATACATAAGTAGTTATAATATTATTTTAATCCAGATATATGTACCTAGATACTATATTTTTTTCTTTTATTTAGATCTTACAAGGCGGAAAATAACATTAAATCATGTATATGTTGGGGAAAAAAATATTTTTCAAAAAAAAGCAAAAACGAAAATTTGTGTTATACCGATCATTTTATGTTTCTTGATGTAAAAGCAATTGGTTACAGAATGAAAAGGTATACCAAAAGTTAAACTTTTAAAAAAGTTCACTATGAAACTTTGTAAAATTTTAGTTTCCACCCAGTATATAAAAGCCATTGCAAAAAAAAAAAATTTTTTTTTTTTTGAGCTCAACCTGTATGTCTCTTAATTATCATAATTATACAAATGATTATGTAATAAAGAGGGGGGGGGAATAAGAAAGTTATTTATGTCAAAAGTCAATGGAGTGAATTGCAGAGAGGAAGAGGAAATTGATGTATGTGAGGCATGCCATCTTGGTGGCTTGTACCTAGGTAAGTACAAACATATTATGTAAAAGATTTACCTATGTAATAAAAAAATAATAATACTTTTTGAGTACTATTTTGATGTCATGGAAATAGAGAATGAAATGCTTTATATTCATCTGTCATGGTTTTTTTTTTTTTTTTTTTTTTTTGTGTTGGGGTAAATTTTTTGAATATGTTTAATATTTTAAACTCTGGTTATATTTTTTAATGTACATACATATTAGTATGTTAACACAAAGTAAGATAAAATGTTTCTCTCATAATGGAATATGGATTACAATTGTTTTTTTTGCAAGACTAATTTTTGTTAAATTAAAACAAAAAAAATATTATTATTAATCTTTTAAAAGTGCTGTGAGTTACATTTCTAGTAGTCAAATTCATCATCACCATGTAAAAATTAGGATTTTATATGTTATTGGAAAGATCATATAAGGGTCAAATTAGGTCTTATAAAAGAAATATAGATTCTAAAATACACGGATCAGGTGAAAATTGGCAATGAAACACTGCAGCTTGTTGTTAAAAAAAATGATTTTTTTGCAATTTAATCTCCCTTGACTTCCCCACACTTGATGCAGTGGAAGTGGAAGTCTGGAAGGTTGAACATATATTCATTTACAGCTCTCTTAACTTCTTCATTGGATGTGAAACGCTTGTCAGAAACAAATTTCGTTAGATTGGTGAATATAGTTGAATAAGCTAAATAAAAAGAATTCGAGGGATGGCTGAGCAAATCATATGGTATATCATACATTTTTCCCCTTGGCAACATACTTTTGTATATTAGGTTCGTTGTCCTGCTCCACAAAGTTTTTCTTTAAGATTTATATCTGGCCAAAAGTTTGTAGTAACATTTGCCTGTAATTGTTCTGACTTTTGTCCAACACGATGTCATGTACTTTTCCGAGGGTTTCCGATGTGGTTGCAGTTATTTGCCTTAAAGTTGGTCATCTTTTAGGGATATACAATAACGTTAAATGCAACTACCGACATATTAACCGTTGACACGGATAGATCAGAGTCTCTGTAAACTTTTGTCAACTTCGGATGAATTTCCTAAGGAGTTATGACCCATGCACACAGCAGGAAATATAATTTTTATTTTTTAAAATTTGTTGAAATTGGCTTTATGTTAACTCAACATGTTGGGTAAAAGTTGCAACTTGCATAACCAGATTGGCATCTCACAACGCTTTATTTCATTACTACAGCAGTAATTTTAATTAATAAACATAAATTGATGCTATTAATTCAATTTGATTTTTCTCATTTACTTATTTATTTTGTGATCAAGAGTAATATAACTCTGGACATTTGAATTTTATAATGTGCCACAGAATACTTATATTATATCAATTTGTAGGAGTATATCGGTACTCAATATGGGACTTAACCCCATAGCATTCCTTAAAAAATGTCCTTAATTTTAAAGACACTATCTACAAGGTATCAATTTTGCTAATGTTATTGTGAATGATGTCATGTGTACTAATTAAGCTTGCTTAATAAAACTTTTAGGTCTAATTTTTATGCGTACTGAATATTTAGGAAATAACTGAGTAATATATGAATATTTCAGGAATAAGGTAGTTCCATGATAATAATCCAAAATACACATTTAATAAATCGATCATCTAAGCAAGAATCAGCTATTGCATTATCCTCATCACAAGTACTAAAAGTTATTCCTTTAATATTATTCTCTTATTTATTTAATTACAACCAAGCTGGGATTTTGAACAGATGATTTCCGGAACGAAAAAAATCTTTGTACATCTTGCGGTTTATTTCTTTCCTCATTTTTTTACTATTGTCCAAAAACAAAGGTAAAATTATGTGCCGAAACTACGGCCACATTATTAATTTTTGGCCGAATTTAGTTAACTAGAAAGTTCCTTTTTTGTCAGCAGAAGGTATCATGACATATCCTTTTACTAACTATGAATGTTCTATGAAATCGCAATTTGAATACTGCGGAAAACGCTGAATGGATGAACGTAAAATGGGTGAATAGTCCAAGCCTCATTGCAACATATATCATTTGTTTGTACAAGTTAATACTTGTACACAGCATATTATGTACAAATAAACCACTAATAGCCAGTTTCAATAAAATGGGAAGGAAAAAAAACGCAAATTGTAGAAATGATTTAGAGTTTGCAAATGTTTGGAAGGCAGTAATACCCTTAATTTTTTGGCATAGATATATACAATACCCTTATAATCAGTGACCTCTCATAAAAAAGTTAATTTGTATCAACATACATGTACAAGCTATGTTATTTTGTCATATACAAAAAATATATTTTTTTGCAAGCTCTTTGATATATGCATATATATTTTTAATGAGGTAGGAGGTATTTACTTGAATAGGTGAAAAAGTGTAAATCCTTTTTTGGCACGTATTGACGAGCAAAAAAAAAAAGGAATTAGGAATTAATGGGTTTCTTCGGCAAGCGTCTTGATTTTGAGGTTTGAAAATGACTCAGTACTTATATATGAAGCATAGGTATTTGATGCAAATTCTAATTTGTACAATTTACAAAGTTAAGATGGGTTGGAGCATATTAAATGAAGAATGACGGGTACTTCTGATTAGGGTCATGCAATTATTGAAATTTTTCTAGATGTTCAATATATTAATTGAAAAAACGTTTGCTTTTTTATAGAAGTTACAAATATGAATTTTTAGTTATCTTTATCCATGGTCAAAAGCACTACATTTTCATATCTCGTAAATATTATACATAAGTAGTTTTAATTCACCAAAGAAGGAAATAAAAGCACCAATTAATAGTTTATAAACTAAATTGTAGTTAAATATGACATTATGAGACGTACATAAACAAAATAAGACTTGTACAATCTACATGTACAAGTTACAACTTCTACACTATTGCAGTAGTTGCATAACAAATCTAGATGCACAGATTCGTTTAGTATTTAATGATTACAATTAAGTACCAATTACGTCTTCAGTTACTTTTGACTATAAATGTAAATGTTCGATTGTTAAAGCCAAAAGATGATTATTAATCGTTTTTGTATATGAAGATATGATATAATACTATTTATCCAATAACTGTGTCTTAATTTTCTAGAAAACTATGTACTGCGAGTATAATGGAATGGAATTTAATTAAACTAATAATAAAGAACTCAATATTAAAAAAGAGTGTAGAAAATGTTTTTTTTAGTTTTTTAGGCCCAAATCCATGTATAGAGGTAAACTTTTTGACATGTTTTTGTTTTATAACTTGGGGTCCATAAAGAAGTTGTTTATGGTGTTGAAGCAAACCACAGTCTACCTACATAGAAGTACTGTCCTAGAAACCAGTACTGTTCATTAGGGTGTCCCGTTAATGTATTTTTTTGAGCTATGCAAACACAAGAGGTATCAAAATTTGCGTAATTTACACATATTACGAAAATCGAAAAAATAAATGTGCATGATTTGGAGGGCTTTACATCTTTTCTAAGTCTTGTAAAAATTTAAGTTTTCACAGATTTAAACCGTATGTCTAAAATAGTACAAAAATGAATTTTGAGTTATTTTATGATTAAAATAAGAATGGGCACTCGGCAGAGCGCAAAAACCTCCGCATAGTGTCATTTTTGGTGTTACCTTGACCTCTCAAAATATAATGACCTCTTACCGTAATCATTTATAATCTTAGTACCAAGTTTGATCAAAATCAATCAGTAACTTTTATAATTATAGTTTATTTTATTATTTAAATCAATGATACGAAAATGTTGCATCATTTGGAGGGTACTACTGGTCTTCGATTTTCGTAAAAACTTACGTTTTTCCATAATTCAACTGATTACCTATCAATATACAAAAATGAATATTGAAAGATATAGTTATGTGCTGTGTATAAGTCATTTTCACGGCTCCAAGTCAAGTATCAAAACTTTGAGCTTAATCCAAATCAAGTGTTCAGTCTTTTTACTTCCAATCCTTCAGTTTATATGAGATCTGAAGTCGTATTACTTTAAAAAGACATCAATGAGATACGACTCTGAATTTTGAGTAAGAGCTATACACTGTTCGCGAAACATTTTTTACTTGTTTTAGTCGAATATAAAGTTATTAGTTTTGAGTCCTTGGCTGCAGTCGCAGTTTAATGATACTGAAGTGCGACTCCTATCCAAGTCCCCAGCCCCATGTGTCATACTTAAGTTAACACGGAAGATTGTTTTTCACACTTTATTAAAGACTTGTGCGTGAAGACAGTGAGAACCAAGTTAAGTTTAAGTCCAGTAAATTATAACTGAAATCAGCTTCAATGACAGATTCCACTCTCTTCCTGAATGCTGTACAAATCTTACAGATGTAGTCTTCTGACAAGTCAGTATATGCCGCCTTCCTGGCGGACTCCAAATATCTCACAACCTATGAGGCTAGTTACTGTTAACTCACTTGACCTTTGTCTAGATTGAACAATCCAAAGGATTAAAATTGAGAGAGCTGGGAGGTCACATGTTCTTGAACACATTCAAAAGAAGCTTAGCTCTAGACAACCTCTTCTTCCTTGTGGCCGCTTAATAAATTTTTTCTTCCTGCTTAAATTTGATTTTACTACCAAGTCATCTTTAATTATCCTTCTGAGTCTTCTTGACCATACTGCGAATCGTACTCACTGAATTTCTAGCAAGGCGGATTTTGGCTAGTATAATCACGGTCTTTGTCTCTGCTGTTTGTTTCCGACCTTGCAAATACTTTCTGGCAACTGTTCCTTGGGATTTAAATCGCTTTTTAATTCCATAAACGGCCTCCCGTCTGATACTGAGGTCATTGTCAATCTCGGTAGGGGTCTTCTGTCGTACTAACATTTCCAGCACAAAAACAATTGCGAATAATTATTACAATATATTGCAACATTCCTTTTGTAAAAATTACTTTCAAAACTCGAGACGTGAACATTTTTAAAGTCTAAAACTAAAAATGACACATGGAGTATAGTGGCTGACATGCAGGAACTTTGTCACCATTTATCCTTCATCACTTTACTTTCTACCCATTAATATAAATACCTACTTATGTGTACCCAACAATGGACAATAATTGCTCAAATAAAAACAGATTAATAATCAAAATCTCATATTGAGGCTCGTTGTTTGAGTACACATACAGATTGCTCAAGGAGTAATTAAAAAAAACATGTTATAGTTTTTATCTATGAGAAACGGGTTTCCAAAATATACTTACGTATTTATGATTTTATGGTTGTGTTGAAAAACTCATTAAACAAAAAAAAAATAACAGGTAATAGTAATTATCATAATAATTTCCCTATAAAGGTAATAAAACAACTAAACTTTTTTCCCTATCTATGTCTATTTTTTTATGATGTTGTTGAAACAAAAATGATCCGTTTGTATGTAAAATATAATACACACAGAAAAAACTGCAAAAATAACAGTTTTTTTTCAATAATTGAGCGGTTAATTGGTAATGGTCACTTTTTGAAAAGACGTTATATTTATATCTAGGGGAGATTGTTGCAACAACTAAAACAGCTCCTCATTCTCAAACATCGAAAAAACTACAGGAACAAAATTTATATCACAACAACATAATTGCAAATTATTACTTTTCTTCCAGACATTGGATTTAAACTGATTGAAGAAAAAAATGTAATTTTTCGAAGGAACAATATTTTGTTAATAATGCATTGAGTTTGTCATCGTTTTTGGATCAATTATTCATTATTTTGTTATCATTGGATACGATTTAATCGGAAATATAAAATCACAGGAAAAAAAATTGGTGTATCATATCACAACCAACTATTACAATGGAGACAAATGCAATAAGCTCTTTAATATTTTAAACTTGTACATATATGTATATTCCTTTTTTTATGATTATTTAATCCAAACAAATAATGCTCTGTGACACAAAGGCGAGGAGTGCATCACTAATATCTGTCACCTTTTAGTCTGTCTATATGTATTCTTCTCTAGAACATATATGACCATTATGACCATCAAGATATTCAACAGTCAGGAATAAATTATTATAATTTGTAAACATGGGTGTAAATTAACTGAACTATTGTATTGTATGTTATGATAGAGTTCCAAACTTGTTTTTGTAGCCCACGCGGAATGAGGCTAAGTTTAACCCTTGAAGCCTAAAGGATCCCTATCATATTGGATATGAGACCCTCAATCTTGCCTGACTCCACGTATCTTGCGGATGGGACGATAAGGCAATTGGAGCGAGTAAATTTTTGCCCTTCTTATTAAACTATCTACCATTCCTAATAACAGAGTAACTAGGTTATTGAGAGTGAATATATAGTATTTGATGTATTTATAACGTTGATCAGTGGTATAACGAAAAAAATCATATAATATCTTAATCTTAAATTACATTGAAAGATAATAATTTAACATCTTAAAAGGTCCAGTCATTTATTTAAAAAAAAAAATATTTAATGTAATTTTTTGCCTTCATAATTTCAATTCGTTTTTTTAATGAGTTCCTACTGTCTTGGGATATGAAGATACCTGCAACATTTGATGGGTCACATTCAAATTAAACTTATAGAAAAAAAAATAACTCATATATAAGTTGTGTTAAATTTTAGAAAGTCGAAGTCAAACGTGATTTCAGTAATTATGCCAAAAGCAAAAAGTGTTAACACTATCCCTGATCTACCTACATTTATTGTAATCTCTTTGTTTTTGCGTTTTTCTTTTTTTTCAAAGTATAGATTTTAAGTCATGATATTGTTTATTAGTCATAAATGTTTATGAAGTATTTTGCCTTAAAAATACTTCATCAATCGTGATAACTTTATTGGTGTTGTTTATAAAATCTAAGATTGATTATAATCAGTCATTTTACTACAATACATAATAAATGTTAACCACTAGTTAAAATTTGTTACTGTATTGAGAGTATACTATATTTAAATTTCTAATTCAAGCCCCCAGTAATGTTACAAATAGAAACCGGCATTTGAATTGTTCTTTCAACATTTTTCGGAGCATAACACACAATATATACAGGAAAAGTATGTCCCTGCGAATCGTGAATGAATATTTCCAAGCTCAACTTTACCAATATTTTCAAAAAGTACAAATAGTACCATGTATGTAAACTTTGATTCAGCAAAATTTCGTTTGCTAAAAGTTAATATTATTTTATATTTCAGAAGGGACAACATGATAACTTCAACATGCTATGAATCTATTTAGAGTGGTATTCAATAAGATCAATTGTATGGTGTGAAATCTATATTATTAGATTTTAACATATAAGGCTATAACAATATTTTTTTGAATATCTGCATCTAATTGTATAAAACAACATTCTTAGGAGACTGTATCATTTCTAATTTTAATATAATAGTTTTATATCCCTGAAATGTAAATTTCAATAGTGTTATACAATCCAAACCAGATAACAAAGTTTAAGGCTGAATATAAGATATTTTGTCTGCAAATAACCTGAATCCTGAATGAAGAAATAGATGAATATTTTTTGATATGTCAAATTATAATAAAATTTGGTATGTCAAATCACTCATCATTTCAAACTTAACTAGAATAGGCACTCGATAGAGCCTGAAGTTTAATGTAAATAGAATTTCTCTAAATATCAACATTCATTTCTGCTGCATGTTACTGTTAAAAATTTGCTATGTAATTTTTTGTGACCTTGATCTTTGATCTTATTCTTTATTGGATATTTTATATCAGTTAACGAAAAGGTTCCATTTTTTTATATATACTACAAATCTTACTTAAAGTCTGCAATAATTTCCTGTGATTATTAGAAAAAAATAATAGTATGATATATTTTATTTGAAAAGCCATATGAGAGACTAATAAAGTCACATAAATTCAAAATTAATGTTTCAAACTATAGCAAACATTATTAGATATTTCTATAGCTAAATATATATTGATCAAAATATGTTAATGAAATATTAGGATGTTTGTATTTATCAAGAAAAAAAAATTGGAATTTCTCCTTTGCGTGATATTGAATCAATTTTGTTTTTGTACAGACATTCACATATATATTAACTCAATATAATGAATTTTTTAGTATGAAAAATGTGGACAAACGACGCTCTTCTTTGACTTTTATAATTTTGTTATCATTCATAGCAAAGTTATAAATCATAAAATAACTTTTTATTTTTTATCTCATAAAGACCAATTCAACACAAATTATTGTCCGATTTAGTTTTATTTTGGCATTCCTATTTTTCTTATTGATATAAATAGGTTATTTTATTGTTTACTGTTTCAAAACATCTTAATGACATCATACCTTCTCTGTTGTAAGTGACTAACTTATCCAGTCTTATAAGAGAATAGAATCGATCAAAACTATAAGTTAAGTGGGTAAGCAGTAACTTCGTGATCAATTTTTATCCATATTTAATTGTTAGGGTGCCACCAACAACGTAACATTAATGTACTTATACTTGTATTTGAATTATCAAAGTACATTCTTAAAAGAAATAAAAAATTTCATACGTCACAATGACTAATGTAATGCTCAAAAATGAGGCATCAGCAGACAAAAATAAAAAATTTGCTTGATTAATATAAGATAACATCATTTTGAAAGTCTCTCTCGAAAACAAAATCTTGCAAAAGATTTTTTTTCTTGTAGGCAATGAAATGTCCTCAAGCTATCAAACAATTCATGTCACTTTTTTTTATATTTTTGGAGTTGACCATCCAAATTCAACTCTTTTTCTCTTTTATATCACGATGACTCTGGTATTAAACAATGCAGGGATCAGTAGACCGAGTAGAAATAATTTTTTATTGTAACTAGTTTGAAGCAGGATACAATTTTTGTTCCAGACATGCAGGGACTGTTTTAGAGGACGAGGCATTGAAGGTACTTGCTCTGGCCTTGCACTTCTAAGATTTGAATTTTGTATATTTTTACAAAACATATTCCGTTTTTTAAAAAAAGTAATTCGGAAAAAGTAAAAATAAATTAGCTCCCGATTGTTTTTTTGTTTCTTTTAAAGAAAATGTCATGTGAAACTATTTTCAAAAAATAACAAGGATTCTAAATTATGTTGTTCAAAAAATAAACGCAAACGAATTTTCTTTAAAAAAGTCAAGTTGCATTAAAATTTGAAATGAAAAAAAAACACAACATAGATCATTGTCTCAGATCCCTTTCACGTTAAAACCGACCCTGCGTAAAGGTATAATTAAATAAATATAAAATGATTTATTTAGAAGTAAAATTAAAATAATAATCTTACTCTGTGGTTCATATGCCCAGCGTTTGAGAAATATAAGTATATCGGGATATCATTAATTTAATTCAATGGTGCAATAGGGAATTTTAAATTGGAGGAAGGAAAGAAGAACCATTCAAAGTTTTCACTGCATAAATGATTTAAAGTCAAAAGTTACAGAAAAACTGGAGGTTATGCCGTTTCTTACCTTAGAATAAATATCTAATTATATATAATCACAATATTACGACTTATCTCACAAAAGCTGGAGACTACTTGAATCAAGTAATGTAGAGAGTGCAAAGAGATTATGATCAAGGCAACGTTTATTGTATCTAAAACAGAAAGTTAACAGGTTAAAAACCATTGGTTTTACTAAATAGACAAGTTAACACAATTTCACTTTTCAAAGACCTGTTGAATTCTAAATCCAATTTTAGTTGTACTTGAGGAGCTGATCGTAAATCAATTATTAGTGTTTCTTATAAAATACGGTATTAGATAATTTATGAGCACTTTCGACCTTTATAGGCTTGAACCAACTTTAGAGTATAAAAAATCCTAAAGGATTTCTTTAAAAGGGAATACATAATGTGTCGGTTTATTAATAGTTTTTAAGTCAAAAGAGTTTGTTTGAAATTTTAAAAAAGTATAATTTATTTTATAAAAAAAAAAATATTATGTTCTAGAATATTTGAATTTTTATTTTTGTGTTCTGAAATTTTTAAAATTATGTGATAATGAATTATATTGTATAAAAAAATTAATATATTAAGATATTAATAAGTAAAAAAAGTAAGTTCATTAATTATTTAATCAACCACTTTTTAAGAATATCCACAACAATGTTGAAAACAAATCATTATTATAGTTAAACATGACTTTTTGGAAGAAAAACTCTTTTATAAATGAAACACTAATTATTTACTCTATAAACTAATTAAAAATCTAAGATGTTAATGCTTCTCTAACAAAGTTCTTAAAATAAGGAAGGTTTTTTAACCTTTGAATTGAATTTCTCAAAATTGGATGATGACATATCCAATATATGTTGTGTCAATCCTATAAATAGAGCAAAATACTAAAAAACTTTTTATCGAAAATTCCCAGAAACCAGATTTTTTACAAGAAACTATTTCTAAATTCGTGATGTACTTGTCAAGTACTATTCAAATGAAATATGGAGTTTCAAGATTTTTTTGATTGACTTGTGATTTCATTACTTAAACTTATTTCAAAGTTAATTTAAAAGAAAAATTAATATAAAATTTCAATAAAATGAGTTGAAAATTTCAATAAAATGAGTTGAAAATTTCAAATACAGATGCTAAAGTGCTCTTTTTAAATAATATTTTTAGAACTTTCGTCTAGCATTAAGATTGGGTAACTACATTTTTGTTATCCATGTTAGTTTCAACATTGTTATTTTTAGAGCAAGTAGTTACAAAGTTCTAAGAGATTAAGTGCAAATTCAAGAATGAAGCATAGCAGACAAACATATAAATTTTACTTTATTAATATTAGATAATATCATTGCCAAAATCTATCGTCAAGTATATCCTCAAAACTAACTACCTATACACCAACAAATTATCTAGGCAGTATGTAACTTCCTTATCTCATAATACTTACGCCATATAGGCATGTACATAATTAGTATTAGAAGGTTCGGAAGTCATTTACTGTCTACATAAATATAAGACACAAAATAGTGGTTATCTTCAAATTAATATCTAATAAAACTTTAACCTTACATCATAATTTACAAAAAACAAAAACCAAGGGCCATAATGTTCCCTCCATAAAAAGTATTAGTTACATGACTTGGAAATAAGAAATAATAGAATTAAAATAGATTTATAACCGTGTATGCTCTGCTGTATCAACTTTACTCCATGTGGAATGTAAGAGATCAATTTCTTCGTTCATTCCTATAATTCGTTTTTCTTCATTAGATGGGTTATAACCATTTATAAAATCTGTGAGATTTGAGAGAAAAACAATCATTGATTAAAAAACAAATTATATATTTATTTAATTTTTTAATAGTCACGAAATATAAATTCAATTCCTGAATGGTACAACATTAATTGTTTCTTGGTTTTTAATACATCTTTCAACTTTTTAATTTAAAAAAGAGGTCTAAAATAAACTATTGGGTAAAGATGCTCAACAATACGAAAAAAATTAAGAAATCGAATATTGTAAATATTCATATATTGTCGAACAATAATCGAACAAATTTTGAACCTCCGTTTTGGTTGAGGTGATTTTACTTTTAATTTTTATTTTTTAATGATATTTTCATTGAAAATTTATTTAAATAAATATAAGAATAATTCTTAGAATTTAAACGTTTTTATTTTATATGAAGTAGTAGTTTGTTAGTCAAAAATTTGTTTTTAGAAAAATGGTATTGTATGGGCGCCATGGCCTAAAAGGACAAAAAAAATACAAGAGTCATCTCTTGAGCAATAACAATAATGCATTAATAAAATCAGCAAAATCCATTCATTGGTTTGGCTGTGATTCCCCGACACACACAGACATTTGATATATAGATATGAAATCGTTCACATCTTATAAGAGCTAATTCGAGGGGAATCAATCAACGTTTATAACACTACTAATAATGAGCATGAGTAGTAAAAATATCGATAGCTGACAAAAAGCCAATAAAACAATTAATGATAAGGTCAATTGTATCAATATGAAGCATATTAGTGGTACATTTTACCATTGCAACGATGAAAATTATAAGAAATTAGGTTGTAAAAAGTCTTAAATGATCTCTATTTAATTTGATCCTTTCTCTTACGCAAGTACATGCTACTTAAAAATGTAATATCTCAAAATACTAGTTTGAATTCGAGTATGACTCAAATTTGGAAAATAATGCACTCGACTAAAGTGAGACAATTTTCTGAAATTTATTCAAACTCGTAAAAAATACTTTTTTATTTATTTATTTTATTTTTTTAAATTCGACTTTTCTAGAACAAAAATAAATAATCAAAACTCGAACCATTCAAGTAATGATTAGTCAAAATTATAGTATCGCTCAAAAGAACAATAAACACATAAAGACGCTCCTTTCTTATTAAAAAAAAGATTTGATGTATTAAAAAGGAGACTACATTATATATGTGGTGTATCAACATTATATCAATCTACAACATAAAGGGAAAAAATTTCTATTTTTTTTAATAGATAAAACCAATAATTCATAGACATTGTTGAGTCAATATTAAGTATTTGTATTTAAATTTGTGGGATTATTTACGCTACCTTAAGCCATTAACTTTTGTATAGTTTCTATAGATCCTTAGATGTGTTAGACCCATCTGTAACTTGGACAATCAGTGAATAACTGCATAATAGTATAGTTGCGGGTAACTTTCCTCAGATGGCAATTTTCTACGGATGGCAATTTTTTTCTGAAGACAACTTTCTAATAACAATATTTTGGAGGGCAATACTACTGCGATAAATCGTCCAAAAGCCGAATTTGAGACTGGACTTGTGTCTGTTTGACGTGGGAAAGACATATAAAGAAAATTAATAACAATTGCCAAAATACAATTTTAAATCCCTATTATGAAATGTAATCAAATTTTAATTAACTTAGAAAAATCAAGTGGTTAATTTCTTTCCTTCATCATAATTGCAATAATCTAATGTTTTTTACACTTTTTTTTTTAAATTGCAATTATAAATATGTTCTTTTAATACTTGCAATTTAGTGTGTATCTTACCTTACGAGCGTTATAATTAAATATTAATCAATTTTTAGGTTAAAGTTACTATTATTTTTAGTATGACCTTTGGCCTTACACAAGGCACAACCTCTTGCTAATTGGGCGATTTATTATTATAGAATATACCTTGCATTTATCTGGGTAATGAGTAAATTCATTTCTTTATTAGAAATATTACTCTATATATTTTTTTATAATACATATGTGGTGCATCAACATAAAAACATTCTTGAATAAAAATCAAGGAAATAAAAGAATCTCAATTTATTTTTTAACTTCATACATACATACAGGCCAACATTTGATAGATTATTTGAGTCAATTATTTGCATTGTATTCAAACCAAAATCAAAAATTCGGTCTCCAAATGCGAGGACATATCGTTGTCAAGACATTCTGTACTTCTTTGGCATTGTGAGCCAGTGCACAATCTTGATGGAAGGTGTAGTTTCTTTTTTGGGCTATTCCATCCATCCAGGGAACGTAAATTATTAAAAGTGAATTGCATTACAATGACAATGCTGGATCCGCGGATCTCATCAGAAATAATTGAATGATTCTATCCAATCCAGTTTGTTTTTTATAAGCCCTAAAGATTTTCCCAATTTATCTGGGCCACCCTATTATATCCTAGTTCACAAACGGAGGGTTAAAATGGAGATAACTTTTTTTTCAACTTAAGAAATAAATTATTTTTCCAAGATCAAAAAAAATGCTTAAGTGCACTGTATCACTCGGTTCTCCCCTATACCCCTAAGGTGTTATTAAAAATATGATGTAAATATACTCAACACAAGTGACTTCAGCCTACTTCAATAATTGCACTTTAATCTATAAGCCCAATGTTTTGGCGGGATTGTATGCAAGCCAGTGACAGTTTTAAGGGGGGGATTTACCGTAGACCTCACGATTTACTATAACAAAATAAAGAATTGACGTAGAGTATATATTTTGAATAATAGAACCACGTATTTTGGTTTTGTCTTGGATCCTGCTTACGGTAAAATAATTAAAAAAAGGTCTGAATAGGCATATACAATAATATAAGTATTTGTTGCCTTGCCAATTGTGTAACTTTGCCTACTGACAAAAAAACAACATGGTAGCAGGGATCTTTTGTTATAATTGGTCACCTTACCACTTGAAATATTTTAATGGGCCACATAACTTATAAAATTAAATTTTATGAAAAATTGTTTTCATAAAACAAAAATATTAGGTCCATATTTTTTCAAATTTAGGACACATCTCATTTTTCAAGGACAAGCTGCTACAAAAGTAATTATATTGGGGTTCATTTAAACAGTCAGTCACATTATATGATCAAGAAAGTGTTTGGAGGACGAAAAATGATAAATATCGCCTCAAGAACACCATCCCCACCTTCAAGAATTATGGTGGATGATTTGTTTCTCTGATCAGGAAGGTTCTCCCGAAACGAAGGGAAGACGGACCATCCTTCGACAACCTTGGGAATGACCCAAAACATGACGACCATGACAACAAATGAGTGGTTCAAGAAGAAGCACAGTAAGGTTATTGAGTGGCCTAGACAGCCTATTGACCTCAATACCACAGAACATCTTTATAAGTGGGCAAAGTTACAAAATCGTTTAGGACACAAATACTTATTTCCTCCATTGCATCCCCATTTATTCACGAGTTTTTTAAACCATTAAACAAATTTTGTATTCGAAAATAAGTTTTTCAGGGTGTTCATAATATACATATGTAATATTAAATAATAATAAAATTATCGTTTAACTTGAGGCAGACTCTATGTATGATAAATTAAGTCAGTAATTGATATTGAGCTATCATCATACTCTGGTGGTGTATTTACATTATATGTACATACACTATGCATGTCTGGTTTTTTTTTTTAATAGCTATGTATCTGTATGTGCGTATAGGGGTTTTCCATGTACATGTGTGTACATTGTAGAAGTGAGCTTATCTGATGAAATTGACTTTGGAAATAACAATAATAATTAATCAACAAAGGAAATTAAGATATGAATTTTTTAATAACAAAATGAAAAGAGGGGTGTAGAAAATAAACAGATACGCATGAAGATTATCTTTGAAGATGAATTTGGAGTCTACATAATTTAGAAAATTGAATTTATAATATGTTTTATATTTATATATATATACGAATCTCAACTCTATTTTAACTTATTTCTGAATAGACTTTATGGCAGAGCTGTATTCGAGTCCACATTTTCAGAGTCCTACTCAAGTCTGAGTCTGATTTAGCAGCAAATCGACTAAACTTTGAGTTTATAAACTTAGGGCTACACTAAATTTAAGTTGTTTTAAATTGAAGTTGAGTTAGAGCAACCGGTGGTATAGTCTATTAAAAATGAAATTAAAAAAGTCCAGACTTATACGTCCCAAAGCTAAAAACAAATTGTCATAAATAGTGTTTAGCTTAAAGAGATCTATTTGACTACGATAAATCTTTTCATCTCAGCAAGATGTTGTTATTGAAATACAACCAATGACGTTACTTTACTATTATATCAATGCATTTTTCTTCCCTCTTCAGAATTTACCCTCCTATAATTGAATAAAAAAAGTGATTACATGGAGGTTTAATTACAAAGTTAAGTTGAGTTACCAAATACGTAAATACGTGTATCATTTTGAAATGGGCCAATGAACAATTTATTTTGGAGAGTTTTGCATATTTTGATTTTCAAACCTCAACAATTCTACATTACAATAATATAATCATAGTTTTGTTATTTGGTGGGAGGGGGGCAGTTTGTAGTGACTATAGATGACTTGCTTTAATAAATGGATAAATATTACTCTAAACAAATTATGAAAGGGCCACACTATAGTAACGGTTTTGTAAATAAAATTTTGAAATTACAAAAATAACTAACGTGCATACAAATGTATATCTTCTTGAGATATTCTCTACACCAAATTCATAACATTTTAATTCATAAAAACTTTGTGTTTGGAGAATGAGAATTGTTGAGCTTTAAAGAATGCCATGAAAAGTTCTTAGAAGTAAATTGTCGATAAATTCATGATAGATATGGAAACGCATCTTTCTTTGTGGAGCCCTAAGTACACTAGCATAATAAAAATAAAATCGTAGTAAACAAAATTTGTATAAGAAATGATCACGTGTTCATCGTTTCACGACATGTTTTGTAGTTTTGGTACCTGTTCCTTGGAATTAAACTTTATTAAACTGCATGTTCAGACTGGATTTAATACTCGTAAGTAATCGAATTTTAGTATCACATGAGTCTTTTTCAATTATGATTTTGTTTTGACTCAAAGTTAAAAACTTTGAATTCACCTCGTATTCGAAATCGAAGGCTCAGATTTGAATAAGACTTGAGATTTTGAGAGTGACATCAATTCATTTTTGATCATTTTATACGTATTAGTATTTAAGTTTGATATCTCTTTTTATATGCTTGAATGTTAAACCTGATCCTGACTGAATCAGTCCTGAGTATTTTGTAATTCAATTGCACTAAAACGACAAAATCAGACTCGACTGGACTGAAGGCTAATAAATTAGGGACTTCACTCAGACATGTAAAAAAAATTACTTGTGAACACCTCTAGAGTAAAATTCATTCTGTAATACAACCAAATTGTCCATTCTTATGGAAATATATAAAAAGTATTTTATCATCTTTTCAAAGACGGAAGTCATTGACCAAACCTTTTAATGATATTTCCAATCATTAGCTTGCTCTTAAGTATTAAAAAAACTAAACTATTTGCAAGTAGCAGAGTTGATCTATGTATAATTTTCACTTAAGTGTTTTCAAAATCATAATTTTGATCATGGATTAAACAAAATAACAGCAACAATTAATTTATATATCATTTTAAACATGACTTTCATAATTATCCATATAATTTCCACAAGATTCAATACTAATTATGTACAGGATTCTCCTAAATTAGAGTCCCATAGAAAAATACTACCTTAATATGGTTTGTTTTATAAAATGTATTAATACTTTTTACAGTTAATATATATTGTATATATGTTTATATATTTATATAGTGATAAAATTATGTGTATTTTGGCCATATTAAAAAAAAGTAACTGAAAATCAACATGATAACCCTGACAAGTTGAAGATTGTTTTGGAAGAGAACAGCTTATCTGTCATGAAGTTTCATTAGATAAACTACAATCAGCTGTGACAAGGGAGGAAGGAGAAAAGGTTAGAAACAAGGACATTTGCAATAATTATTCCGAAGTCGATCCTCAAGGTTATTCTCAGTCTTTTATGAGACTACACAAATATCCAATCAGGTTTTGAATATTAAAAAAAATTAGTAGAAAAAAAGTTCACAATTCAGCAGATAAATTATAATGACATCGGCGTAAAAAAGAAAATTCATTTTACAGATTACCCATGTACCAACTAAAAAAATATACAAGAGTTAAAACACTACGCATATCATTCAATGTGCTTAATCTTATTTTGAACAACTTGGTTTCACTGAATTGCACCTAGATCACACGACATCTTTTGGAATATTTTGCTAGGATACCATCAAGGAGTCCTTGGTGAGCCCAGAAACTGCCCGTTCTGAAGTATATCCTACATTGCAAAGTTAAGGGGATTAAGATCAGCTGAAAAATTTAGGTGGAGCTCTTATCCTGCGGTTGCAATATTTAGGTCTTCGGTAACAACATATCTACACACCATACTCTTTATTTAATTACGTTAAAGTGAATTGGACTCAAATTCTGTACTATTTTGTATATCTTATTAGGATGTATTATTTTTTAAGTGCCATGTTGAATTCAAGAAATGATACTATAAATATTTAGTTCAATCATTTGCCGACTACTAATATCATATTATTATTTAGCTTATTAAACGAATTGATTTATGATTAGCAAATTTGCATTGCAATTACAGCTAATTGCTTATCGCAAGATCTGTTGAAATTATAGATTTGACCATTCCATAATTCTTAGTCAATCACTGATGGCCTCTTGATGAAGATATATGTACGTATAATTCATCGAAATATGGATGTTTAATGTACAATCATAATATAGGTATATAATAAATTTAAGAGTAGATCTTTAAAATATATTCTGACTTTTTAATCTTTATTGTGGGTACAAACTACACACAAATGAGGAAGTGTGTTATATAGAATTTTAATGAGGTCAAATGGCAAAATCAAATAAATAACTTCGTAGCTACATTAGTCATTGTATTCATATAACATCTACTCTTTATATTTATACATACATAGCTTGAAAAAAGGAATTATGATGGCAGATTCGATTAATATACATATTGTAATTTTGTACAAGTTAGTTAGTTAGATTTCCAAATATACAAATATTGATGTTACCATTATAATTTGATCTATCAAAATTAATTATTAAATTAAGGGCTATTTTTAAAGTACATTATTTGTGATATGAGAGAGAAAATTGAACTAAAGTAATCGTGAAATGAATTTAATAAAGAACTATAGTATTTTTTTGGTTGATTTATTTATTTTATGTCATCCTAATAATAAATTAGTACAAGAGTTATTTTAATTTCTTAAGACATTCATTACAAGATCCCTTTAGTTGAATTCTCTCTTATATTTCATAGTTACTTTTATATAAATAAAAAAATAGAAAGAATAGCCTATAGTTGGTCAAAAATAAAAAGAGAAAAAAGTTTGGTCGTTCCATATATAGAGCAGTCCTTGTTATAAAGTTTTAAAAAAATATGACCTCCCTTTATGTAAAAAGAAAAGAAAAACTAGCTTGGTAACCCTGACAATTTGAATAATATTCGAGAGGAGAGCAATTTATTTGTCTTGATGTTTCATTAAATTATCTTGAAGCAGCTGTAAGAGAAAATAAATATACACAAATCCCAATCGGCATCTATCAAGGGTATGGGTAGGAATTACTCCTTTGTCCATCCTGAATTCTTCTCAGAGTCGAACAAGGACTTATATATATAACTTCAAATCGTCAGTATTACTCTTTGTTTTTCATAATTAACACACTCACAATGAGTTACTTTATACTTGGATGTTGTCGCCTCAACAGTTAAAGAATATCGAAAAAAGCTCAGAAAATGTAAAACTGTTCTAAACTACGAAAAGTATTGCGTTTGTCTGATGTTATATTTTTTACTACTACATTCTTAGTATCGCCCATCCAAGGAATATTCAATTATTTCATCATCTTCACCTCAAGTATTTCTCTAATTCTTTATTTTTAATTTAATTTAAGTTGCAGCTAGTACAATTTAGTAACTTGTACAATCCATACTTTACCATAAAAAACAACTCATTAAAAGCCCAATGAACGCTATTTCATACTACAGTATCTTCTTACCCATGCTCTTAAAGTGTACATAACTAAGCTAGTATACGAGTATAACCATAAAAAACCATGGAACGAGTCTTTAAAGAATGATAAAAAAGTTTTAAAAAAATAAATAAAAGAAGAAGAGAACTATTGATTCCAATGAAGATTTATAGCACTTTAAAATGCTACACACACATTCAAGTGAGAGCTAACATACCAAAGCCTATATCACATAGGTGACTACATGGGTAAATATATGATTTGACCTCCATCTCCTTGCATTTTCATGAATAAAAGTCCCCTTAAAAAAGAGGGGTACTTACCAACATAAAAAAGAATTTAGTCAAAAAAGAAAGAAAAAATGTAAATTTATATTTTAACTTAAATGTATTTCTTTTTTTATGGTTAACACTTTTTTATCTTAGAATTTAATAGTGTATATTTAACTTATAAATACACTAACTTATGTTTTTGGTAAGAGGCAAGGGGTGAAGAAAATAAAAAAGAATTTTCATTCATGAAGTAAAATTTGTTGTTGTTTTTTACTTTATTCGAAGACAACTAAATAATTAAATAGGTGGATATGTACCCGATGGTATCACTCCAAAACACAAAACAAAATATATATGTGATGTGTCAACACAAATTAAATTATAAACATTATTATCGATTATTAGAAATTACCATTTTATTGTTTTACTCATCAATTTTTATATTCTCATTTCTGGGATACATGGAGATACACAAGAATGGTATCTATAGTTTAAATCCCTTATTTGATAAATTAAACTTTGTATACCTCAAATATGGTGTCTATTTTACATCTTATATTTTTTCTATGACTATTGAGGGAGTTTATTACAGGTAGTCCATTCAAATCTGAGCACTTACTAATTCAATGATTAGTAAAGGTTGAGTTATTGAAATTAATTCATATTTCGATTTATTAAAGCATAAACTATAAGTTACAAAAGGAAACAAACATGAGTTCTTTAGCTTACGTACAAATCGAGAAAATGACACTTGAACTTGATCAACAAATTTCCATTTGCACACTCCCAGCAATTTGGTGTCTCCAGGACCAACGTCAACAAGTCCAAATGTTGGAGAGGAAGAAAGGCTCTGTCTCAGAGCTATCAAAAAAGTGCGCGAAAAGAGGCTTGTGCGAGGGGAGAGCCACTTTTTGTATCAGCAATGAAAGAAACCCATCTCATCCGTTACAAGACTCTTTTGAACTCTTTTTATACCTTATCCCTCCCCCCCCCCCCACACACAGTCCTGATACCAACCCCCTCCACTACAACATTTTGGGTGTATGTTAGTAGAGGGGAAGGCCTACGGTGACTTCCTCCAAACACTGTGGCCCTCACAGCCACTATCAGCCGGCACTGAGACGCCATGAGACATGACTACATCCACAGCGAGTACCAGGCCTTCTGCCACCACCTGGAAGCCATCATTGTCGCTAAGGGCGAATACATTCATGATTAAGAGAGCTCAGACACATATCAATAGTGGTATTAATTTTGTTGGAATTCTATTGTAAATTAATATCTCGCAAAAGCTTAAAATTCAAAGTTTTGAGATTTTAATGAACCAATTGGTAGAATCTTTATGTGCAGATTGAAGGGCCTTCGAAAGATTTTTAAAAATAACTTATTGATATAAATGGAAATGATTTATTTGAGAATAAAAATGTAGTCATCACTCAATTTTAAGAAGAACATCAAAGTAATTTTGTAATTTGTCGATTATTATACTATTTATTAGTATTCTGAACGTTGTTTTGTTGAAGTCATATTACATATTTCTCGTTAGTCTGTGAATATTACTACAGTTACATAGGTTATTGTCTAATAGTTGAGTAAAATGACATAAATGACCAATGACAAATACGATTTTGGAATGATTTCTCTTTCTCCTTGATTGAATTTTGAGAGCAACAAAAAAAGGTTTCTTTGTGATGTACACAGTGCCGTAACTGCTTTAAAGGAGCATGTCCACCTAAAACGAATTTTGTGCCTCCTAACCAAAACATAAATACAGTCACAACTGGTCAAATAACCATCTGTTTTAAGCATGTCATCACACTAAGTGGTAATATACAGTTTTCAAATTGAAAACAAATTAAGAAATTTTGGTTAATAAGTCACCTACACCTGCTAAGTGGCACCTTAATCAGTTTTCCTTTCCTGACCTCTTAATACAGGGCTATACATAACTTAAACTTTATTATGTTAAAAATGCAAAAAAAAAAAAAAATTACTACGTTCTAAATTATGGCTGATATTTTTAAACGTGCCCTACAGACCTATGACTATTGAGGAGTACAATAATAGCTTAGATATTAAATCAATTGTATTTTCTTAATTAAACAAAAAAAAAACAGTTCCAAATTTTCTGTTTTTCTCTTAAATATAAAGGTCTATAAAAAATGTTCTCTTAAGCTGGTTAACCGGGCAAAAAAAATCCACATAGTATTGGCCCCTCCTATAATTTGGGGTAGCTGTACTTGAACCAGTTACAGAAATGAATATATATAAATAAGCTTATAATTTGTATGCATTTTTGGTATGTAAAAAAAATAATATGTTAATTATGACCATTTGAAGCATGTTTGAGGGGAAAGGACCTTAGCTAGTATTACTTTTAATTAAATTAATTATGAAATAAAGGAAATCAACAGAAGTATAACTCCTTGTTAATCAAGAACATAAGCAAGAACTACTCCGTTTTCCAACATCAATTCAACTTTGAGTCCTACAAGGTCTTACACTTCTAACTCCTAAACACTTTCCCAAGGTTACTCTCCATCATTCATGAACGCACACACTCGTAGTTACACTTTATATTTCGATGTTTTCTCCTCAAAAATGAAAGAATGATGATAGTAGCATTGGAAAATAGTAAAAAAAACTCGTCAAGTTGCCTACAACAAAAAAAACTCTCAATAAAATAAAATCCCATCTGTAGATAGACAAAAAGTATATTTGATGATTGTATCAATTCTGCATTTTTTTAATTATCTTGTTTCATCGAATACTAAACATATTGAACATAACCCTTGGAACACCAACCCTCATTTTCGTAATCCATATCTTATCTTTTAGTACATGTGACGACAATAATTAAATACTCCTTCGTGCCTAATGGACCCAAATATCTACTATGGGTGCTATATTTTTGTTATTTTCATTTTTGAGTTAGATAAGGGATAATAATAAAAAAATATCATATTAGGAATATAATCGTGTGAACTCTAGAATTATGTGACTTCTATCTACAATCTGATGTATTTCCTCATGCACCTATTTCCATATACGAGTACCTATAACGTGCATTATAATTCAAGTTATTTCTTGGTAGGCTGCGAGTATTCCTATAATTAAATAGATGATAGATTAACAATCAGAATTTATGACGTAATTGTTTAACTAAATATGATTGTGTGTCTATTTTTCTTTCTTTTCTTGGATTTAGAGAGATGCAAAGAATATTTCTCCAGGGAGCATGGGGGATTCGTGCCACCCAAAACGTTGATTGTGCCTCCCAACAGAAATTTAAATATAATTTAAACTTTATTCTACTAAAACTGCAGAATTTTGATTACGTGCTCAACAATTGTACTTAAAAATCACTTATTTTTATATGGTCCTTCAGACCTATAACTATCGAGTGGAATAATCCGAGTAATAACATAAATGTTAAATAGATAATCTTTTCTAAAAATTTAAAAAGGTAATTAACGATCTATAAGAAATTTTATTATTATTTCAAGCTTATCAAATCGCAAAAAAAATTACAGCTCTCGACCCTGGCTCCTTCTATAATTTGGAGTGGACTTACTTAAATATGGGTCTAATTACATACTGGATATGAACTTAAACGTACTGTTAAGCTGGTTTTATTTATGATTGAAAAATGGAGTCCCGTACAGTTTAATTTCGGTCAAGTCAGATTTGTTCCTTTAAACCAGTCTTAAAAACGTATAAGCTGGGTCCTTGATGACGTCACTCGAGTTTATTTGTTCTATTTTAATTAAATCTAGTACTGACAATACTAGGGACCGACAGTCTTTAGAACCTGTCTTAAAGACCAATATGACTGTTCCTATCATTAGACTGGACCAAGTAAATAAAAACCGACACAATACTACCTAAAGTACTGATTCAGTACATTATACAAGTAAATGACTTAGAATTGAGCAGGTCCAAATATATCAATGAGTAAAATCTATAAAATCAGATATCTAATACGTAAATGCATAACTCAATATATAACATAAGTAACTATTTCCTCTCCCTATATACAACAAAATTAATTTGCTAATAGTAGAACTCTATTTACTATTTTCTCTGTTAAAAATAAAAAACATCAAACTTTCTAAATTTAAAAAATGAACTACTATTAGAGTGCCCCCTCCATTCCCCAAGAAGTTAGGCGGTCATGTTTTATTAAGATTTAAAGATTTTTGAAAAACAATGCATTTTACACAATTCAGACAAATTTTTGATAAGGATTCTGTATGGAATAAAAGGCAAAATTATACGGTTAACTAAAGATATAAGCCCATTCTGGGAAAAAATGAAACAATTCTTGGGAAATTGACGGAAAAAGTTTTAGATAGAATGGAATGGCAGGAACCAGTTTTAGAGAACATCGGATACGTCCATCAAAAGAAAGATATCGTTCTTGGGAGAAGTTTTTAATATAAATTGTGAATTTACGGCAAATGAGATTTTTGAAAGAGAAATAATTTCAAATAGGATTGCTTTTAAGAGAAGAGATATTGGCCCTAGGGATAGTTTTCTTAATTGTGTGTAAATGATAGGAAACAATATGCTGCGAATTATTTTAGTGGGTAAATCAAAACAAAATCAATTTTTAGAATTAATAAAGAAAGGGTTGGCTTTAATGACTCGGTCGGGAATATAATCAGAGGTCTTAATAGGATGACAGACTATTCATTATTTTGGATGCAGTACAGAAAAGTTAGCAACTACCTTGGGTAGTTTATATGGTAAAACATCGGACGAGAGAACATGTTTCTTCAGCAAACGATCACTGGAGACATCCCAACATTCTTTATTCCAATGTACGCATATAATTAATATAATGGACCAAGTGATTGATTATTATTTTTATTTTTTTCAATTTTAAGTTGCATCTTGTACATAAAGATTTTTTTTATTTTGATACTGGCCCATATCAAGTGGAAATTAATTACAGAACGGCAAAAGTACAAGTTCTGTTACATAAATTTAGATGCACAAAAACACCATTGCCTAGGGATTTTAGTGTAATATTTAAGAATATTGTATTTAATATGTTAAAAAATTAAAACTAATGTTTTCATTAAATAATAATTAAAAATATAGTTGTACTACTATAGTAAAACTACTATTTGTAGGTATCAGAAAGACTTTAATATTTGAAACAAGAATGATATGGAATTCAAAGTTTTGTCTATTAATTAGAGGCCTTTTGTATGTTGCTATTTTAAAAGAATACAAATCAATAAAAATTATTTTTGTTTCTTGGCAGTTCATCAGAAATATCTAATTGGGTTATATTTATCATATTAGTTTTTTAATCATCTGCAGTTTCAGTTATTTCAATAGAAATATACATTACAAAAGTACTTGAACAAGATTTATTTCCTTTAAAAATAATAATACTGATATCTAAAGGCGGCTAATAATTTAAATGCAAATTTAATCTTGAGTAAATCATGATTATTCATCTATTTTAAGGATTTTTTTATTTTAAAAAAATGACTTTTCTGTAGTTGTTGTTTTTTTCACCAAAGTTACGGTTTTAAAGCGTGAGTAATATTTTATTGATTCAAAATGTGTATGGTTTTAAAAATATTAATTTTGGAGAAATATCTAGTTAATTTCAAATCTTTTCAAAATCACATTCAAAAATCTAAATTACATAATTTGACTAATTTACATTATTTTTTACTTCCATTTTTTATCATTTAAATTTTAGCAGTTCAGATCAGTTTCCTCTATTAAGCGAGAAATCTGGTAATTTTTGCTAATTTTCAGTAAAAATTGTGTCTATACTTGAGGTCAAAAGGAAAGGGCAGGTTGATCCCTACTGTTGTAGACTAGTAAGGCGGCTGCATAGGGAAGCATCTTCATAGGGGTGGTAAAATTCTTCATCAGTTAAATAATTAATAGTTTTTGGATGTTACATCTTATACTTTCCTATAGCCGGCAAAAAGACAGAGGCTGCCCCACTGTATAGAAAGTGTTTGAGCTGGTTTTCTGACTTCATTTTACATTCAAATAAGGGATAAGTATGGGATTTTGAAAGACAAAAAATTGTGACTTCCACTTATAGTTTTACCTTATATGCTCATTATCCAGTTAGTCTGAAGGAATAAGATCACAGACTTTGTGAATGATTCTTGTTGGTTGATCAGTAGAGATCCCCGGTCCATGAAGAGTTCGTACATACCCCGTTTTTTCAGTTTAGCAAACCCACAATCTGTGACATCACTAGTATTTAGTGCAGACCTTATTATGAATTAATGTGATATTTGATTCGCGTGTGTATCAACCCACAATATTTTGTATTTCTTGCACAGAGATGAATACTCCTAGTATTATTTAGGTTCATTTGTGAAATATGATGAGAAAGAAGATACGCATGTAAAACATACCAAGGAGATTCAAATCTAGATTCGAAAATAATAGATTTTGTTTGTGCATGACAGTAGACACAGTACTGAGTACATAGACTATTGAAAAAATATTTACAAATATTTTATAATAAAATATCTTAACATTAATATAAAGCTACACACGTGTCATAGATGAGTATGTAGATGTTGTTGAGGTCTACGTGATATGACTTGTAGAGTTGCAGTTATTGAGGCCCAAAATAAGATGGGAGACGTCCTTGGTGCTAGATATATACATAAAAATGGCGGTATTTATTTATCCAGTGAGTCATGGCCTTTAACTCTTGACTTATGTTGAGGATTCATTTGATCAGTTGCAATTTTTGTGTTGGCCAAAGTACTGGGTATTAGTTTTGAGACTCAGTCAAACACGAATTTCTTATTTCTATTCGGTTTTAAGTGATTTTTTTGTCAAGACTGTGATTTTAGACCGTTAACCGATATTTTTTATTTCTCACTTCATAGACTGAATTTTTTCGGTCTGATATTATGAGAGACATAATTGTTTTTTTATTTTTTTCTAGATCAACTGTTATAGATCAAAGATACTACATAGATTATAAATACCCAGATAACCATGAAAATCTAAAAAGTACAAGATAACATATACCTTTAGAATTCAAAATCTATCCATCAATATATTAAAATATGAAATTATACCACAAAAATAAATTATTACACAATTAGAAATTTAGATATTAATGTAATTAGACAATTGCTAAGGCCTATGATAATTCTAAATTAACCAAGACTAGATTAAATGGACTTCTATGTTCTCCAAGAGTTAGAACCATTGACAGATAAATGGAATCAAGGTATATACTTTAAAATTGATCAGCCATCTCAAGAGATGCTCGAATTCAGAGTTTTGTATTCCAGCAGGGACAATGGGATGAAAATTCATACGAGTTATCTCTCTTTAAATTTCGTATGACGTCATTGTACTGTCTTCACAATTTAAAAGCACATATGACGTCATAAACAATTTATATGTAAGATCAGTTCAGGCTTTTTTTTAATTAAGACCAATTTTTCTAGTATCGAACTCGACCGAATTGTTCCTTTGGACTTATCCTGACTAATGTTTTCGACTGGACCGGTATAGACAGAACTTTTTTAAAGGACTGAATTTGTTGGTTCCCACAAAATTCAAACGGGCTCAGATCGGCTTAGGATTTCCAGAATTAAACTCAACACTACTGGTTATCTTCTTTTTTTTATTTTCCTCGTCAAGAGTCAAATAGTATTTGATCATATTGAAAATTGGATAATGGATGTGGAGTGTTTGTTAAGAAAGATGTTGTTAAGGGTCTTTTTGTGTTTTAGACTTCATATGGGGGTTAGATCGCGAATATACTCATTGGAAGAAACTTGAGATATTGTAAGGCACAGGGATGATTCCATATAATCGTGGGACATCCATTACACCCACTAAATCATATTTTCGACAAACTTTGATGAAACGTTTTGTAATACTAGATATGTAGATTTGCAAAATTTAATCGTAAAATTAATAGTACTTCAAAAGTTATGAAGGTTTAATTATTGTTCTAGGTTACAGGTTTTTATTACGCTATTTCCATGGATAATATCCTTAGATCTTTAAAATTTGAACATAGGCACAATTTGAACAGTTAAATTGAAAATTGGATTGAAAACAACTGATTATTAATATTAAAAAAATACTTATTTTTGAGCTTTGATTTCATGAAATGAAAACAAAGACCCAGCACAGAGAGTCACAGTAAACGAAATAGCCAGTCTCACCCAAGGATTAAAAAAATCAAAATTTATGTGGATCATACGAGGGCTGTTTAAAAAGTCCAAGAGATGGGACTACTGACGCGTATTGAGAACATGTTTACTTAGTAGCATCTATTAGAAGAACACACACAAACTTTCAGCCGGATCAGTCTATTTCTTTCTGTTTGGGATTCGTTTGAATCGAGGAAGGGGAGTGTTTCAAAAAATATAGGAAAAATAATTTCGTGGGTTGATTAAACATTATTTTATGAAAGGCGGCAAAACGCCTCAGGAGACCAAAAAAAGCTTGATAAACATTATAGGGACTTTGCAACTTCGAAAGAACGGTTAATAAGTGGTTTCCTAACATTTGGAGCAACCATGTGGTCACAAGTGACGTTGAACGTTCTGGACGCCCTGTTGAAGTTACTACTCTAGAAGAGTGAAAGTGGGTGAGATTGCTAGAGGTGTGAGCATCTCAAGTTGGAACCCTATTTCCATTAATTTTTCGACCACATCTGCACCAGTCTGAGATATTGCATTGTCGTAAAGGACTTTTTATGTCTTGGGGGTTTTTCTTGTAGTTTGGCTTTCAAATTGTCCAATAACGATGAATAATATGCATTTGTAATAATGTTACCTTTTTTCCATCCAGATAGTCAATGTGGATTATTCCTTGTGAATCCAAAAGACAGTTGCCATAATCTTTCCAGCCGATTTCTCGATTTAAACGAATGCCAAACAGAAAGAAATATACCAATCTGGCTGAAAGTTGATGTGTGTCTTCCAAGATATGTTACTAACTACACATAATCTTAATACGTACCAGTAGTGCCATCTCTCGGACTTGTATAAGTTACAAATGGGATTTAATTAGTGGTGAAAATCCAAGTTATTTCGTAGTCTTGTTTTTTTTTTGTTGTTTTTTTTTTTTTGAATTTGTAATCTAAAAAATGTTGTCATTTCACTCCTGAATTGTAAATTTCTGTTTCTCCTACATTAAATTATATTCAAAACCTAATTAAACATTCGTGTTAGTAATAAAAGATGGAGAGAAACCTTGACAATTTGTTGCGGAGTTATAATTGTAAGTCCTTGTTGGACTCAGAGTATAATTGAAAAGGGAGTAATTCATGCCAATGCCCTTTTTTATTTCCTTCTCCCTTTCCTCTCTCGTCACAGCTGTTTACTGATCTAATAAAACCTGATGACAACTAAGCTGCTCTCCTCCAAAACCTTCTTCAAATTTATTTGGGTTACCAAATAGTGTTGAAACTCGGTCCAACACCGATTTTTTTTTCGTTTCGGTCTTAAGTGATTATTTTTAGACCGATTTGGACCGATGTTTTGGTCCAGACCAAGTTCTCAGACAGTGGACGATTTTTTTGGGTCTCACATTGTAGACTTACTTTGATTTTGTCTCACTTTATGGACCAATTTATTTTTCGGTCTCAATTTATGGACCGATTTTTTTTGTCTCTTATATTATGAGAGACCAATTTTTGTTTCTAAATCAACTGGCATTCATTTAAAAAAAAAACTCTGCAAAGCAATTGATAAGTTATAGAAAAAATACTGTATACATAAAAGAGACGGCGGGATCAAAATTAATCTGAGCTATCTCTGTTTAAACTTCGTATAAAGTTATTGTACTTGAAAGAACATATTATGTCATGTTATAAACAATTTATATGTAAAATTGGTCTTGACCGATTTTTTTGCGACCGCACTAGATCGAATTTTTGTATTGGACTGGTCCAAACCGAGCTTTTTGGCTGGAAAGAACTAATTGGGTCTAACAAAAATATAACGGTCTCACCGGTCTAGGATTTGCAAACCGAAGCCCAACACCAGTTACCATGTTGATTTTCAGTTATTTTTGTAGGATGCCCAAAATACAGAAAATTTCCATAACTAGATTTAATAACTTTTTAGAGCAAAATGTACAATTGTACCCTCACATTTTAATATACGATACATCACTAATACCATACACAAACACATTTAATCTAAGACTACGCACACTGATTGAACTAATGAGTATGACACGAAAAGCCTTGTTTGTTTCACAGGCTTTGTTCATTACGTAATATCTTAATTTATCTTTTTCCATCATATATTCAATTTAAGGAAGAAATGTATGGCGGCAATCGTCCAAAGAACAAAGGATTGATTTTTCTTTTCTTTTTCTAGGGGAAAAGTTGCTACTAATTACATATGATGCTTTTATCTTCTTCTCCAACCCTGCAACCCTTTTTCCTACCCATCTTCACAAGGCACGTCTCAAACTATTTTCTTCAATAACAATAATAGTAAATGGTTATTTTTCATTCTTCCCTATCTGTAAATATTTTAAGAACAATTTATGTTTCCCCCTTTTATCTTTTTCTAAAAAAAGTATATAAATAAATAAAAAATAAATGTTTATGTATGGAAAATGGTTGTTGGTATGTTTTAGGTATAAAAGCCTCAAAGCACATTTCAAGTCATTGTTGAAAAAAATACAAAACAAATACCTATTTTTATACTATATAATAAATATATATAATTGATTTCATATCTTTATTAAGATTATTTTTATGGATATACGATTTTAAATTGTTTTGTTTTAAATATTATGAGGTATCAAAAAATCAATTAAAATGGAATCATTTGCCAAAAAACAGTCTATAAAATTGGATGTGTGCTAAATTGTTTTGGTTTTTAAGGGAAACGTGTTTATGAAAGTTAAACTATGTTGATGACTTTGGTTCTTTATTTTTAGTCCAAATATTTGAATACTTTTTAAAGAGATTGTTTAAAAATTGTTTCCACATAAATTTCCATTTGTTACGGGGGGATTTGAGTATTTTTGGTATTTATAAATAGTTATCATTTTATCCATTTGTATACTTTTTTTAATATCTAGTAATTTATTCTTCTAAAAATAACATATTATTAGAAACATAAAAGGTGATAAAATATTTGAAAACACTTGAGAAGAAAACATGACACAAAAATAATTATTAACATTTAAAATATGTAACAGAAGAGTATTAGTAAAGAAAAAAAGTTCGAGACCGTATAAGCTTCAAATAGTTTATAAGCAAAACCCCGATATATATTATAATATAATTCATTTTATAAGAATCGAGCTCCATAGTTGTTTAATGTTTTTATAAGGTCCAGACTTCGAGAAACAGTGGCGCAGGAACCAAAGGGGACAAGGTGTCATTAACCTTCCAAATTTTTTTACTAACTGTAATATTTATATAATAAAATTGTAAGGTTGTGAAACTATGACGTCACAATTATATAATTTTGTTGAACTTACAAGTACAATAAGAGAACAATTTTGATGAAAATCCTATTTTGTTGTTGTTCTTCTTAGACAACGACAAGAACAAAAGTGTCTTGGTTGTATGTACCACCATGTACAATAGACTGTCACATTTTTGGGCAAATATTTTATTTTATGTGTACAATCAACCTTTCTGCTAGAGATAATAAAAAACTGACTTTGGAAAAATTTGAGACCTCTTGGGCCATATTCGGCGATATGCATATAATTTTAATTTTAAGAAATTGATTTTGGGTTGAAATTGGTAAACATACCATAGAAAAATACCAATATTAACCCCAGATGACGAAGTGATAGTAGATGCACAAAAAAGAATGGATAATATATTTGCTCCAACAGGGAAACCACAAATCATTGAGCACATCTTGGACCCCTTTTATCATTAAAAATAAGGTGTATTTTTTTTTTTATTAAATAACCAAATACTAAAAAATGGAATGAGGACAACTTTTGACTCATATTATCATATTTGGAATGGTTAAAGAAGGCTTAACCCATTAATGACGTGTATTATTTACATTAAAATTTGAGGTAATTGTCATGTTGTTTTGTCTCATAGTACTATTAAGGCATATTTAAAACTACAAAATTTACTTATAACTAAAGAAATACTGCCCGGGCACATATGTTCTCACTCGGTAATATGATAACAATTTATTACATAACAGTGAATTTCAACTAGAAAAATATCATTTTTATTATTTAATAAAGTATCATTAGATGATACTGGAGCATTTATTCCTTAGTGTGATAACGTTCCATGCATTCTGGGTGGAAATAAACTTTGAACTTTTTGCATATATTAGGCTTTACATTCTTTGTATTTATTTCTAGCATGCTCTCCCCTTGCAGTCCAATGGCCTTTTTTGCTGAGTCGAGTACTTTCTTTTGCACTTCCCAACGGATATTTGGGTCCTGGACGCTTCTTTGCCCCCGTATGTTTTCAGCACTGCAATAACTAAATTTCAAGTAAAAATCAGGAAGCTGAGATTATGGTTATGTCGTGAGCTGAAACGCCAAGTATTGACAACTTTTGCATAGATACACCATGGGAACAAAGGTAACAACCATTTTCTTCATTATTCTGTAGGCTGCTACTTGTTGATCACACTCAATGTTTTTAAATTTTTTGGAAATTTTATTCCAAATATTTTTCTCTTTGCGAGGTTTATTTTTCGCTGGAGTTTCAGGTGGTTCTGATTCAATTTGATTTGGTACGACTTTAGAAAACAAAATTATTCTTGTTAAATTATGTGGATTACATGTCACCTCATTGTCAGATGAATCAGAGTCACAAGCTGATGCTTCTTCAATAGGTGGTTCAATGGTTAAAACTTGAGTCAAAGTATTCTTCTTGAAGCAAAAGTTTTATTTCTTCCAAAGACAGTCTAAAAAATTTTAATAAAATAAAAGACACTGACAACTATTGACACTTATTCCTTGTCATATATATTGCTCAAAACAATAAATTGGTGCAACATCTATAACGAGCTCACAAGAATTGCAGCGTTATATCAACCCCGAGTGGGCACATTTGTTCCCATCCTTCATATTTATGCTTTTTAATAATGAAAGATATGTAAAATATGAGATAAAATTGTCCAAAAAT
This sequence comes from Lepeophtheirus salmonis, assembly GCF_016086655.4. Classification (NCBI taxonomy): domain Eukaryota; kingdom Metazoa; phylum Arthropoda; class Copepoda; order Siphonostomatoida; family Caligidae; genus Lepeophtheirus; species Lepeophtheirus salmonis. The sequence continues at coordinate 9,743,836 of NC_052131.2, read as the reverse complement.
ATCGAAAAGTTCTTCATACAGGACATTATTCTAAAAGTTTAAATATATATTAATGTTTATTTAGTAAAAACAAACCCTATAGTTCTGTAGGATTGCACCATATTTCTACACACCACACTTGACCTATTTTATCTGGCTACTACTCGTAAGTTACTGACTTGTACATTGTATCAAACATTTACAAAACTTATATGAAAAATACTAATCTGTTATTAAATTGAAATATTTTTTGGTTCTGTAGTAAAAACAGTTTTTCTGCAGTGGACACATATATTCCCAGTCGGCATTCATGGGTTAATCATAACCAATTTTGACTTAAAAATCCTATTTAGCATGAAGGGTTTCATGATATAACTACACTCGGTATTTTTAATTCTCCCCTGCAGAAAATACCGTGTTGTAAGGAAAAATATTAAGCCAAAAACGGGACTGTATAACATATACAATAGGGTGCACCAATTGCCTTATGTTCTTGGATTCTCTCACTAATTCCCTAAAATGTTACATTTAGTAATAAAAAAATATTTTTTTAATCAGAGTGGGTATCGATAGCCACCGGGAGTTGATCTAAATATATTTATTTCGGACCATAACATAAAAATCCATAACAGTCTTGTTTTTTTCTTAAATTTGGTCATTTTTGGTATCCAATGAAATCTCTTGATGTGAATAAAACAAATATAAGTATTATGTAAGAATATTATATAAGAGCTTCGTAGCCACACTGGACTACCGTCAGATGGAGTAATTATAGTACCCTAATGTGTACTTATACTTAATCGGTACAACTCCATCTTGACCAATTAAAGGAACATTAGAAAATATGTATCAGTCATTGATATATTTTGGTCAATTATAGACAATCTATTCATGAGTTGAGATACACAAGCATATTGCCCATAGTTAATAATCTCGTTTTGATTTATGGTATCTAACTCGGCTGTGATATGATGTTTCAAATAAAATCCATTAATTTCTAATTCACTCATTTTAATTGGCCAATTTAGGCCGCCAAATATTTTTTTCTTCAAATAAAATGGCCTGAGGAGCCTTAAACTTTGCCAAAATATCGTCTTATGAAATTTTCTTGCAGAAAAAGTTTTTAACAGGGCTGGGGGACATATTAGCCCAAAAACGGGGCAGTCTAATAAAGTACAGCCATGTTTACTTCGTATATGAATAAATATTCTCGAATAACAACAGAGAAGAATAACAATAACAAGAGATACAGAGAGGGGGGAAATCTTACACAATTATGATCATTATTACGGTATTATTATGATTACCTTTATACTTTTTGAGTATGTTGTTGTACTTTCCCATGGTTATAAACCAACAACAACTACAGACAAAATTACCCCGCTCACTTCAGTCAATTTTTTATTATTTTATTTTATTTTTTCCATTCTTCTTCTGTTGTTGTACTGTATACATTAGCTTAGACACTCTTGCTAATATAATCATAAGCAGACGAAAAAAATAATATTCATTTATAATAATACCCTAGTTTTCTGTCAAATAGGTATACATAGATTATTAAATATTTAATAATAAATTTTAGCAAATATATATATTCCACATATTATTATATATATTATTCAATTCAGCTAATTATATTTATGTATGTACGTAAATGCATCGTACAAAATGACTCCAAGGCATTGTTCCATAATGCAGTTTAATATTTATTAAGAGAGGAGGGGACTTCGACTCGAGACTTGTGACTTAACAACTTGGACTTCATTTCAAATTTTGAAGACTTACGCACGTCAAGTGTTTTTAAATAAACAATGATACATTGTACTTTATTATTGGATGATTTTAAGCAGCTGACTCTACATACTATGAACTTAAACAGGTATTTATTACTTTGAATTTCTATTTTTATATTAATCAATGGCTTCAATTCTATATAAGTCGTATATAAATAGCCTGATTAAAGTAATACTTATTTACATGTATCTATGATTAGATAAAGGTAAAATATATAACCAAAAGTTAGCAATACAAAAAATAAGGAAGGTTAGCTACTCTAGTTTTTGTCAGTCAAAGTTAAATAAAAAATTTTGACGTGACAATTAGACTTGATCAGAATTGAAGACTTGCATTTTGACTTGGACTCCGTACCAATTAGCTTAAACTGATCTTAAGAAAAAAGAGAAAATGACATTTGGTTGTGATCGACGAATTTCCATTCCCGCAATCCTACAGTTGGGCGTATCCAGAGCCACCATCTACATCTTCAACAAGTTAGAAACGTTGAAAAAGAAGTAGAGCTCTGTCAAAAGGACGTAACTAGACTCGGATGAGTTAAAGAAAACAGCCTAGGCTAATTCCCTCAAGACTATGAGTGCCCATACAAGACATATCGAGGTTTTACACCAGACTGTACAGAAAGCTATCAAAAAAGTTGGTGGAAAGAGCCTTGTGAGGGTGAAGAGTCTACTTTTTACAACAGACTACACCTTTCGGTATAATGTCGAGGGGAAGGCCTTCAGTGTCTGTCATCCAAATGGACCACTCTTTATGTACAGATTTCGCTATCTATGACGCATTCAATCCCGAATAACCTGTTTTGTGATGATAAGGCAAAAAATTTATTATTTATGATAAATGTAAGAAAAACACATAATATATTATTTTAAATCCAGATCTTCATTCACAATGACCACAAAGAGCCCTAACTTAGTCCAATTTACTATAGTATCTCAATAGCCAGATACAAATATCTAAAGCCCTCTAAAGGAGAGGATAATTTTTATTTCTAAAATAACCCCTAATATACCAAATTATCAGACTAAAGAAGGAATTTTTACGAATATATTTCTAAATAGACTCAGTAATACCAACTTATGTATGTGATCCTTTTAACATTCATACATAAACATTGTTAACATATTTGTTTCTACTATGTTAACTCTTAAAAAGTATTGATACATAAACTCATTGGCAATTGATGCAAAAAGAAACAATCTTTGCTTAGACATTTCTAAAAGTCCTTCCTTCAATTTCATAGTATGAGAGAATGTAAATTGTATTGAAGGATTTAGCTACGTGAGGGAATGGTAGAATTAGTTCCCATCTTCCCATATGTGTTTTTCATATGGATTGTCTACATATCCTAGATTTTGTACCAAATACATATATATTTATTTTTTTAAATTAACAATCACCGTAATTTAGACAATATTCCCATCCCTTATCATAAGTTTTTGTTTAGTTGTTGCAATCACAGCAGAGTGTGCCAAATTAATATATTACTTTTCTTTACGGGGAAGCTCAAAGAAAAAAAAGCTAACACATTTCTGTAGATAAACTATGAATATATAATGTACTTAGATTTACCTAACACAATATGAATATTACAGTATTGGTTCATAAATAAAACTAGTCTATAGACTCATAATATATTTGTTTGTTTCTACATAAATACAAGTTAGCAAATAGGAATGATTTCTATAACATGAAATTTATTCAAAAATCATGTTTTTGCAAATTTATTTAAATGTATGGTTTTGCGAGTTCAATATTCATATTGTACCTAGAAAAATATGTACCACGAGTAACTATTAGTATTATTATTTAAAGTGAGTCCCAAAGAAGTTTGTTTATTTTTTTGCATTTTTGCATAAATTTATATTTCTGTTGGTTCACCACAAAAGTAGGTTAGAGTGATTTTTCTCAAAAATGAAATTAAACTTTATTTAACTCCTTTTCTTACTATATTACATATATATTTATAAATTTTTTTGATAAATCATTAGAACGCACCATAAATTGGACTCAACGATTTTTTTTTGTGTGTATTTATACATAAATTTATATTTGTGTTGCATCAGCACAAAAACAATTTAGGAGGATTTCTCCAAAAATTGAGTTTAAAAAAAAAATTGAAAACTTAATTATCATTTATTTATATTAGAAATAAATTTAATAAACTATGTTGATAAATCAATCAAAACCATTGCAAATTGCACTTAAAGATTTAAAAAATTAAATCAGTTATAGAAAAACGATAATATTTAAAAGGCGATCGGAACTAAACAAAGTTTTAGAAATATATCAATCAAACGAAGGCTTCAAAATTATACCTAATACTTTCATGTATCGTTATCTATACAAAAAAATTACACCCCATAATAGATGAAAATAAGTCAACGAAATAATAAATTAGTATTGATTTATCCACTAAAATAATTAACTGAAAGTTAATTATTGCTGTTGACACATCAGATTTGATGCATATGTAGTTATACAATATTTGAGGAACAAACATGGAATAGGTTATAAGCTTTTTACCCTCAATTGAGTGCTTGACGGACCCTTACTCTTCAACTAATGTTCTTTAATTAGGAAAAAACATTTTTCTTTTAGTACATTCTGCCCCGTAATGATAAGGATTACTAAATATAATAAAATATTTTCCGATCGTTCACGATATTTTGACAAAAATGTGAACAACATTTTCCGACTTACAGCGTTTGATTATAAAACATTAAAATCTAACTTATCACGAATAAGCGTAGCTATTCGAATTAACTAATTATATTCTTGTTTTAATTGACGTCACACAAAAAATAATATAAGTCAAACTTTTGACTAGTCATTTATTAAATTTGATATCAGTTCAGAGGAATAATATTTATAATAGTATTAATAACCTGGGGGGCGTCTCATGAAATAAACAGCTTTTCAGCCTAAAACTAATACTGCAAAAAGTGCAACAAATCATTCTGTTTTCCCGAATTATGTATATAACTTATAGATAGAAAATCATAATAATATACATATCTGACGTCATTGGCAATCAAACGCTGATGTTTTGTAAATAAATAAAAATGAACTGATATGTGACTTTATGTCCTCGAAGTATCGTTAGCAATCAGAAAATATCCCAATAGACAGAACTAAATAAATTTATTCATGGTAGCATTTGAATCCAAATTGCCCACAAATTAAAGCATCAAATTAGGAAGTAAGGGATCCAAAATAAAGTTCTTATTATGATAATGTAAGATGGCTTTTTCACAATTCAATCTAACAAATGAGATAAATATTGTAATCCAATATTACTTTTGTATTTATGAATTAAAAAATATGGAAAAAAATTATTCAAATCCATTTTTCTTCATCTATTATTTTTGGTGTATAATTACAGTTGTAATATTTGTTCCTCACATATAATATATTTATTTTTGAATGGATTTGAGTTCCCTAAAAAATAATATCCCAAGAATTGCTGAGACTCTTTTATCATTTCTAAAATGCCTCTCATAAATTATAGATTAAATTCTCAAGCTGTATTATTAACTAGATAATAGTAATTATTATTAGAGAAAATTAAAAAAAAATTATAAATTTAAAGTCTAATAAATTAAAAATATAATTTTTTGTAAAGATGAAAAATAATAATTATTTTAATTATGAAGTGAGTTTTTTTATATATACTTATTTTTTACTTTTATGAGTAATATTTTTTAAATCAGTGGTTTTTTTGAGACTGGATTACTTTATTTGTGTACAATAACTTTTATTTTATTTTTTGCAATTTTTTTTAGTGTTGTCTTGATTTGAGTCAATTGAGTCGAGTCGTTAAAAAATATCTCGATTCCATAACTTAGACGAAGAAAACGAAAGAGGATTTAATTACCCTACGCATGTCTACTGTTCAATTCGTTACAAAACCATTGTATGTATCTGGCTAGCCTGTCTCCTCAGAGATTAGAAGAATCACTTAGAACTTATCATTGATTAGAAAATTACTTATGCATAGCAGTGCTACAAAACTCAATATATGTGATGAAGTTTATTCATAAAAATCAAGGTGACTCAATGAAATATGTAGTCGACTTGGGCTATCAACTCAAGTCAAGTTGGACCAAGTCGAAATTGAGTGACGTAGCTCAGTAAAAAAACTCGCTAATGAGAGTTTTTTTTCTAAACTAAAATGTGCATAGATCAGATTGGGGTAGCTCCTAGAGAAATAAATATACATCAAGTATATTGATTATTGACAATTTCTAATTCAGATAGAGTAATTGTAATACTATAATACGGAAATTGTTCGATTCGAAACAACACCAATTTTTTTTTTTTTTTTTGCAACATCCACAAAATGTCACTTCCTTTTATAGCCTCTGGGTCAAACCATTTGAACTTACTTTCTTGTGTATAGGAACTAACAATATAATCATAAAAAATAAACAAAAAATTAAACTTTACTCCATAACCCCAAGTACCATTGTTTACATTATTGAGGCCAAAAGGGGAGCCTCATTCAGTAGGGTTAAAAGATTAAATTAAATTATGATGTCAATAGTGTATTTAACTTTTGGCTTTTTACAGGGGGTTTTAACCACGAGTGTATGAACTCTGGAATATTTATATCAAAATGGCTTCACAAAATATTAACCAATAAATATGATTTTTTTTAATTTGAAGCATTCTAATTGGTCCGAATATGGAAATACAACAAATGATACACTGTATAGATAGTTTTAACATGACTTCATCATTGGGAAAGTCGGTGATTTTAAAAATATAAACACACAAAGATTAAGGAAAATGTTGAATTATTTTTGTGTAGTTAATTGGATGTCATAGTTGAAGAAGTGAACATACAATTATACCATTTATTTTGAATGTAGATTGTTAATGTTCTGTGGAGGTGTTAATTTTTACACAATGAATGAGTTCCTTTCCCTTTCTCTACACATAATAATTAATAATACTGGAACCTTTACCTTGTATCCAAAATCTATCTAACTTTAATGTTGATCTAAACATTTGCAAGCTGAGAAAAAAACAGTAAAACGCTGCTGTGACTTTATTTTTTAACCGATTTAAAAAATTACTCAACTATCAACCGTATATACAATAAATAAATACCAGTAATTTAGAAAATGGCAACTTTCATTTTTCTACGAGTAGAAAAATATCCGTGTTTCAAAAATATTTGCATTTGCACACACCATTTCTGAATTATACTTTGGGTACATCCCTTTTTAGTACATAATAGTATTAAGACTCGGTCTTAGGCTGGTTGATCTTTTTTGTACTATCTTTAGTGATTTTCTACACAAATTAAAACTAATAATTCAGTCGAGGCCACAGTGTGATACCATAGACTGTTTTTTTTCGGTCACAATCAATAGTCTTATGTTTTCCCCCATTAACAGTGGTATAAGTTGTACACATTAAACTTCATATGACGTCATTGTACTGATGTTAACAATTTGGAAACACATATATCACTAAGGGCATTTATATGGCCGTTTGTAAGATTTTTGTTGGGCTGGAGTCCAGCTTATAAATTTGAGGATTAAGAATAAAAAACCAACCAATTTCTTTATGATGTAGTGAAACTAATAGTACCGGTTTCAATTCCAGTTTAGTGATTTACCGTTTTTAACTTTTTAGTATAATTATTTGTGGGGTAATTCGCGTTACAATAGTTTTAAATTAGGAAAATAAATTGAAAAAATGGTTTTTTCTATATTAGAAATAATTGAAGTAATTGACCTATTTTTATAAATCATATCAATAAAAACTCAAGAGCTAAATTACAATTAGTAATTACAGGAGTATTGACGTTTTTAAAATACTCCTGTACCACAATAGTACCGGTATATCAATCATCACTTGTACAAGGGGCAACCAAATAACTTCATTTTGTATCATGCGTGGCAGTAAGGCTGCAAAAGTAGAAGTGGAAAGGGTAAAGGTTTCATTCGAGAGGCGAGATTTTAAACTTTTTTGGAAATACAATCAGTCACTATTACACATTTACGTAGTGAGGAACGTGCATATGATGTCAGAATTAAATATTTGAGAAAATAAATTAAACTAATTGTAATTTAGCGCTTGAGTTTTTATTGATATGATTCATAAAAATAGGTCAATTACTTCAACTATTTCTAATATAGAAAAAACCATTTTTTCAATTTATTTTCATAATTTGCGTTTATTGTAACGCGAATTACTCCACAAATAATTATGCTAAAAAGTTAAAATTTAGGTTATTCGATCCAATGTGATGCAAAAATTATAAATTATTGGAATTTAGTTAGGGAAAACTAACATTTTTATACCCTTTTCAAAATTGCCAAAGACTGATGATTTTATCATTTAATTATTTATAATTATAAAATAAGATATATTTTTAATAAATTTTGCATCATTTTGTGGAAAATAATTATCTTTGCCACCCCCTTGTATGAAAAGTAATTTTATGAGGAAGCAAAAATAAACAAATCACTGGGTATACCAAAGTTTGATGTATTCAATAATGTGGGCAGTCACCTATCTGATATGATTTTCAAAAGTTTTTAAAACAAAAACTTCTAATGAGTAGTATCAATATGAAACAAAAAAATAATTTTTTTCTATTTTTAAAACTTTTTTGTGTATCTTCCTTCGGAAAAAGGAAGTTATGTTGTCACATCCTATATATACCAACATATTAATATCATTAAAGGGTACAAGCTTTTTTAATGAACCAAATTAGTTCTATCTAACAAAAATTATAACAGTATCATACCAACACTTGTGTGTAGCATAACATGAATCATCATCAACAACCAAAATCACCGATTTCTCATTAACTTTTGTTGCAAACAAGCATTACATAGATATGTGCCTAAATTATGCCTACATATATAAGTATGTCTGTATGTGATTGATTTAATCATGCATCAAACCAATGTTGGCACTAATGACTGTAATTACTTCAATATGTACATGTGATCAATTTTGTTTGTTCAATACTTATGTATTGCATGATACAAGTCATCGAAAATTTCTAATCATTAGATACGTATATCGGAACAAGTCGGAATGAATAGGGTGGAGTTTTTTCATGAGGGTTTTTCTCCAATAAATTCGTGCATTGATAGTATTTATCTGTCATTATTTAGGTATCATTATTCTATTAAGGGGATTTTATAGAGAACAATAACCTTTGAACATCAATTATCATCATCAATTGGTTAAATATAGGGAGTGATGGTATAAAGATGAATTCCATTGATTCTAAAATTAGAGCAATAATTATTATATACATACGCACAAGGGCTTTAGCTAGATTCCAAAGTAGTCTTCGTTGCATTTAATAGTCTTTTCTCCAAAAATAAAGGCCCAAAATTGCACGTAAGTTACTTTGCAAACTATTCCCAAATGTGGGACTATTTCTTATATAATTGTAAGAATCGCTCGTAGCTTAATAACAACTAATTTGAGTACAACCAATAAAGATATTTTATAATATGAATAAGTCGCGAAAGAAGTAGAAAATCAACAATGTACGAAAAAAATGACAAAAAAGTCTTGACGTATCCGGAATATTATTGTCATGAGTATTTTCAGTTCGATTATACATAAATTTCTTCATGCATCAATATTTTCGATCCCACTTGTACCAGAACGTGAACTCTTTTTCATTGAGATTGCGAACCAGAAATATTGTACGCAACAAAAATAGTGAACAAAATAAACTCTGAATTTAACATCACATTATAAAACCAAAGAACTGATTACTAAGTTACTCTTTATATTAGATATGAATATTAAAAAACTCTTATTTTTATTCAGCTATAGAAGAGATTATTGTAATAAATAGGTCCTCAGATTGTGCCAGATCATTATTTTTCAAATAAAAAAATAATCTTCAATAATAATGTATTTTTTTATATGGCCAAAAACTAAATATTTTGCCATTATCTACGTTAGAGTTTACCTTGTAGTAGAAGATAATGGACTGAATTACTTTTTTTTTTAAAAAAGGTATGGCGTCGTTTTAACAAAAATTCGTTCACAAATTTTCGGAGTGACCATATGGGTAGAAGTGACGCTTTACATTCTGGATGCCCTGTTGAGGTTACTACTCCAGGAATAATTGATAAAATCCATGGTATGGTGATGGATGACAGAAGAGTGAAGGTGCGTGAGATTGCTAGTGATGTGGATATCTTCAGTTGGAACCCTATTTCCATTAATTTTGTAATAAAAACTGCACCAGGGTAAGCTGGTGCATTGTTGTGATGGAAAATGACATATTGTCGGCTAATCGTAGGCGTTTTTCCTGCAGCTCGGTCTTCAAACGGTCCAATAACGATGGATGATATGCACTTGTAATAGTTTTACACTTTTCTAGATAGTCAATGATGATTACTCCTTACGAATACAAAAGACAGTCGCCATAATCTTACTGGCCGATACCTCGATTCAAACGGATGCCAAAGAGAAAGAAATAGGCCCATCTGGGTGAAAGTTGGCGAGTGTTGCTCCAAGAGATGCTACTAATTAAATTTCACCTAGATACATTCCAGTAGTCCCATCTCTTGGAATTTGCACGGACTTTTCAAACAACCCTCGTATAACTCCTTAACTGCTGCTCAGTTTTACTCTGCTTCATTCATGACCCCACGCAATGTATACATAGCTGTTCTCGCCTCAAGTATTAAACAATAATTAAAACGGTTTAGAAAATTAAAAAATCCTGTTCAGGTTACAATTACAAAAAGTCTTGCACTTGTTTCAGATCATATTTTCATAGCTCTAAACATAAATATAACAAACATTCGATTCATTTTGATACAACAAAGGCAGTTGATATTTGTACATATTTGCTGAAACTCCATAATAGGTGTAAATCTGATCTACAAAAAGTGAATAACCCATCGCTCAAAAACCAAATTCGACAACAATAAACATTTTTCACCATCCCTAAATATATACATTGATTCACCCAAAAGCATAACAAATCAAAAATTTATGCATTTAAAAAAATTAAAACAAACGACTTTAGATCCACTTCACAAAACGCCTACTCTATTATCAAACAGTCTGTTTGTTGTAGATCAAAGAATAATCCATATACATATTTGTGTCTACAAAAAAAGTACCTTGTTATAAATGTTTGATTGTAATGAGGTCATCATCATCATAGCAATGATATGTGTGTTGAGAAAATACAAAAACAATCTTGAACAAAAGTCAAGAAAAAAAGAAATGCCCAGTTTATACTTGGACATCATATATTTTCATAAACATATTTTGGTCCAATATAAATTTTGTACTCAAATTTTTGGGATGAGCTGAAACCCCCAAGAATGTTCACTATAGTTAAGTACCTTTATTTGATTTATGTGACTTTGTTTGGGTCCCATATGGCCCCTTTTCCATGAAGTCGATTTACTTATCAATATTTAATTGTGAATTTTTACAAACTTTAAGTGCACCAAAGGATTACTAAGAACAACATCTTCATGGAAATTAACAATAATTTGGTGAAGAATATAATAATTTTTAGAAAAATAGGTCTAACTTTCTTTTGTGATAACTGTCAAAAAATATAAACGACTGATAATGTTACATGGACATATTTCGGTGAATTGTGTGCCAATTATTTGAATTGTGGGATTTATTGAGATACTCCATAATGTTTACAATAGCTTAAAACATTTTTTTGATTCATGATTCTTAATTTGCACTCGATGTATCCCCTTTCAATCAAGATAAATGAACATATAACTATTTCATTGTAACGATGAATTTAAGTACAATTTACCGGACCTTCAAAGGATTTTTCACCATAATTTCCTGATAAAAATCAAGGATAATTGGTTGAAGAATACAAACGTTATCCAAACTTAATTATGAGAAAAATAAAAAAAACTATAGTTTAGAACAAGAATTCTCAATAATTATTGGGTTGTTAGCCAAAATGAGAAGTAGTAAAAATTTTGCCGCCCACAGTAAAGAAATATTGGCTTTAATTTTATTTTTTGGACAGTAAAGAATGTAAACAAAATACCAATAAAAAAATGACGTTTGAATATTTGTGATTAATAAACTTTAAAATTCCAAGGACTGTAATTTGCTCGTGAATTCTGAGCTACCTTTTTAAATTTATCATCCAGACTGGCAGTGGTAATCATTATTATCTTATCCAAGTACGCATAAGTGAGTTTAATACAACATTTATTTTTCGCCATACTCATCTCAGAGAAAACAGACTCTCATCCTAAATAAATATAACTATAGGATCTAACAAGGGAACACTGATTTTGGTCGTTGGATCAATTTTACTAGTGAGTAGCGTGGAGATAATGTTGGTTGATGAAAAAAGGAGGATATTATCCAGTACTAGTCGGTCACTATTTTTGGGTAGTTCATGTCGTTCTTACCATAAAAACAAAATTTAGTCTAATTATACCAACATTAAATTCATTTATTTTTGTGATGAAATAATTTTCGCATGCCGCATCAAATGCACTCGCTCAGGCTTGGCTCTTTATCCACCTGAAGAGAATCCCAGGCTTAGAACCTTCAATTGATTTTTGGGACTTAATTGCGGCCTGATCTATAAATAGATAAAATCAATCAATTTCGAATTCTTATAATATGACAATGGCCTTTTGTAATTTTAAGTGCAATTGTCGACACTTTCAAATGATTAATAGAAATGGGGGATTATAATTCGTTGATGTATACAAATGTAAGCCAGACTCAATTTTGTGAAAATTATTTCAAGCTTGTTTTTGTGTTGATCCGGCCCGTTAAAGTTTTATGAGTGACTTTTCTATTGACTCATGGTCAAGTATGGTTACCTATATACCTAAGTATGTAGGTTTAATATGTAGCATATAGAAATATGTAAACGGATAGTCAAAAAGTTTTTTAATAGTGTAGAAGTTTATGACTTTGCAATGCCCTGAGGTTAGATTGCGTTTTAATTTGTGAAGCGTGGGAACTCAGAGGGGGAGAATAAGAATCACTCTACATATGTAAATATACTTTGATAAATCTATGTAAGCCTAAGTAGATTATATATATTATGTACTTTTATATACCTGAAATTTCTAATACATCGTAAAAAAAATATTACATATTTATATCATAAAAAACATGTCAAAAGCTCTCATCATTTTTAACCCTCCCTCATTTCAAACATCCACTTCCTAGTACTATAAACTATTATTATAGTTTTGAAGAAGATTCGGTAACCAAAAAAAAAAAAATACATCCCTGACCTCTCTGTCCACTGCCACTCACACAAAAAAGGTTATGAGGTCATTTGATATGACAAGGAAAATATAATTACTCAGTTATATATATATATTAGTGATGCATTTGAGTCAAATCGAGTTAAAGTTTTTTGACTAATCTAACGAGTTCGTTTTAGTCTAAACTACATGATTTTCGAGCTCACTTGAGCTCTAGTTTTTGAGAATTTTTTAATGCAATATATGGTATGTCAACACAAAATAAATCTTGAACACAAAAAATTAATAAATTTCCAATTTATATATTTCATATAATTTTTTTTTAATACCTAATAGAGAATTTTATCTAAGTTTAAATTGCATTTCCGGCACCTCTGAATGATTTAACAAAATAATTCTTTAATAGAAATGTAAGTTAATTGGATTCAAAATACAGAAGTTTTGAGAAGGAATATCCCAACTTATTTTTATGTTGACGCTGATATATCCCTCTTCATTTAATATTAAAGGATCTGCATCCTTAGCTTTTTACTATAGATGTTTAGAGTGATACTTTAAATTTGACCTTAATCATTTTTAATAATTGCTTCGAATTTTGATTACTTGAGTTCTAGTACAATAAAATTTTCAAAAAAAATAAATATTTTGGGAAGTTCAAATAATTTTCAAAAAGTTGTCGACTTTTATTATATTGGTTTTTTTTTCAAGTTTGAGTTCTACTCGAATCCAACACTAATATGTATCTTCTTCTTTTATAAGAGAATCTATCTTTACTGAGCTACCCATGAGGATTTAAAATAATTACAGGTACTGAGGCCCTTTTTTATATATGAAGGTATATATTTATATATATGTATACATATAAACTATGTAAATACCTTTAATTACAATCCCGAAAACTTAATTTTCTCACGTAAAAAATTACATTTTGATCAAATTGATATATGAAAATGAAAAAGAGTCTCTATTGACTCTTCTTAAGTTATTTTCTACATAATTTTCAATTGAAATTATGTAAAATTCGATTATTCTGCAAAATATCTTAATATACAGCAATAATCCGAAAAGATAAGGTAATTGGATCAACGTATATATACCACTCTATTTGAGATAACAGTCTTTTAAACTAACAATACATTCTTATTACGTTTTTAAAGTAATTACTTTAAGCGTCTTAAAATTGAAAAATCTTAGAATATATAGTGGACTATTTGCTTTGAAATTAATAGTCAATTTGTAATTCTTAGGAATAAACACTAATCAAAACCAACAAAATAATTGTTAATACAATTAAACTCACATTCTTTTTTTCCCCTTCCTTTTTTTTTTTTTTACCAAATAAGAGCTACTTATTAGAGAATAATAGTTGTAAAATAAAAAGGGGGATATCAATTCAAATATCTGTGTAATAAATGTCTTAAAAATTCAAATATTTTTATAGCTTGATCTATTTATTTTATGCTAAAAAAATAATCACGAATAATTATAGTTCCTGAAATTATTTTAGACATCATTGCAAAACTGTTTTAATTCAATTATCTCGTTCGATTCATAACTATTTTAGTACTAATAGAAAATATCTATATTAATTGAGCAAAGTTTCTCTCTATGAATATTTGAATGAAAATAGGGCCCTTTTGATCTACCTAATAAATAACAATGAACGTTTATTTACCTTAAGCAAAGTAGGGGAAACAAGGACCCACGCGATCAATAACTGAAAAATGTATTGGTGTATGGAATCTTGTTTTCTTCGCTAGAGGTATGTACTGTTTAGGTATTATTTGGATATATAGTTAAGAGTTATGATGTTATCTAATATATTTAACTTTTTAGAAGATGTTCATTCGAAGTCTGGAAGACGGACTTAGCTTAAATTGAGAAGATTTTTATAATATGAAGTTTAGTTAACACAATAATTTTTTTATTCTAGTTCTAGTGTTTATTCTGCGTTATTTTTTCATATATAACTAATTTAAGAATATATTTTTTATATTAAACTATGGAGTCCAAGTTCCCACCTCTGACAATAATTGACCATTGTATCTTGAATCATACTTTTATTATTATAATAACAATTAATGAATCATGCATGTATAATTCAAAACGTTGGTCTCTTCTTTTTGGCGGGAAATTCAAAAATGGAAAAATCAGAGAATGAAATAATTTTAGTAATTTTAGAGTGTGAGCTAAGCGTGATTCATCAATCACTCTCTTTATTACATCCCAGCCTATGCCAGTAGTAAGAAAATGAGAGAGTGACGTCATATGAATAGCAACATCTTGCAAAAAAGTGTTAAACCCCTGCACCATTGTAACTCCTTAAGCTAGCGGTCGCAGTTTCGCAACTTGATTTAAAGCTTTAGTTTACCACAGCCATGATGTTATATGAATTATTGAACAAAGTTTGACCCATAGGATGGTTTTTGCGTCCGTTTTGAATGCGTCTTAAAAATTATAGATCGTATGGAATAAGTTGTCAAACTTTTTGAAGCAATACACCCCTAACTCAATAGGTATTCATCAGTTTCATGAACACAATTATCTTCATGGTACAATCAACAATCACCTTTATCAAAATTCAATTAAAATATATCATTGGTGGAAGAATTATTGTATTGTGTGCATGTAGTTCATTATCTGTCATGATATGTGAAACATAAATATGACTTTACCTAAGCATAGTCAGAGGAGTTTCGTTTGTCAACGTGAGCTGCATATTAGTAAGTATGAGCACATAACAAATATGGCATGTTTCATATAATATTATTTAGCCAACTTCATATGAAATGTATAAATATTGTTATAATTATGTGTATTAGGGGTTCTCTCTCAAAATCCCGGTAGACTATTTTCCCGGGATTTCTCGGGATTTATAAATGCGAGAAATACTCGAAAATTATATATATCTTCCCGACAACTCCCACACTTAATTATTTCATAATATAAGTTTCATTTAATTAAATATGATTTATTAAATCCTACGTATTGCACCTGGTTACTTTCATTCTGAAATAAACAGAAAAAAGACATAAAATCGGTTTGTAGTAAGCCTACATTGTTGAGAAGAGTACACAGCTTAACAAAAGCTTATTATGATTTAACCAATTAACGTTCAGAACACTGATTAGAAGAAAACATGCAGAAGCATCGACAGCTGATAACAAAATAAACAGTATATTTTTGTGTTAGTAAGGCAATGTCGTGATTGAAGAATCATTTGGTTAAATTTTTTTACAATTTCTGCTTTTAAAATGATATAAACATCCATAATAAATTATACCTCACAAGGCATCAAATGATGCGCGAGTTTACGTTTAGCCAACGAAACTGGTTGTGTACTTCACAATTATACATACAACCTCAAGTTTAATCCAAAATTAGTTCGTTCATCACTTACCTTTTGAAGCAGGCTTTTGCTTGCAGGTTACAGCATTTAAAAACCGAATCACTAGTAGTGATAATAACATAAGAAAATGAGAGTTGATGATATTTGGGTAAGATTATTTTAAAGTTTAATATTTTTTCTTAAAATCTCCGGGAAATGATAAACCGGTTTTGTACCAAGAATCCTCCTCTAAATAAATACTATTTATTTTCAATATCTAATTGAAATAAAAATGCTAATAAAAGTTCAAATGCACAAGAGAATCGCGTCTATATTTGGTGGTTTAAATTTTGATAGGCATAAACTATAAATATATATGTATGTATTCCATTCAAGAACCAATTTATTTTATATGTTTATTTAGGATGGGAAAAGAAATAGAAGTCTATTGATGAATGGTATGTACTTATGTGGGTTGACTCAACTTTAAAAATTACAAATTTTACCGTTAAATATCAATTATTTACTCTACTTTATTAGGTATAACAAATATATTTTAGATAATTAGGTAAATTATTTTAAAATTTAAAAGACTCAATTTTTGTGCAAAAAAATAAACGTATCATTTTTTAATATACATATTTGTTAAATTATCCGAAAAATAATACATTTTTAAGTCGAACAATAATGTAATATTTTAAGAATATGGTAATATTAAAAGCTAGGCATTTTTAAAGGATTTATTTAATATATTTGAAAGGATTTTACCCATATAAAATTGATGAAGACGTCATATAATTATTCGAAATATTGAATTCCATATTTACTAATCGAATAAAATAAATTTACCGCTAGAATTAAAAACTGAAGTAGCGAAACACACCTGGCAGCTAGAGTTGATTGGAAGCCCTTGTGATTTTTTTCCCTCACAATATGTTGTTTTCTATGATACCAGAGATGAGGTTACTTTATTCTTGCCGTATGCAACTTTTTCTTCCCTCTGCAGAATTTATCTTGTTAATTCAGATAAAAAAGTGAATTCATGAAGGCTGCCTAATTAGTAATGGAGTAATACAAAAATTAGTACAGTAATCTATTGTCAAGTTTTAGATTTTTGAATTTTATTTCCAAAAAATTCAATTTTTTGTGAATGGCTATGGATTTTTGAAATTTTATGAACTGCTGTTGATTTTTGAATTTTTCTTCGGAAAAGTTCAATTTTTTGTAAATGGTGTCGTCGTTAGAGAACAAGTTTAAAAAAAAAAGTTTGATTAACAGCAAGCAAAAATGCAGATTGCAATAATAATATTTAACAAACAGAACTAAAAAATATACACCTGTCTAGGAAAAATATTATGTTAAAGTTGCTGTCCTAAGACTTATGGGTAACTCAGTTTATATGCTTCCTGTATACGGAGTGGTATTTGTATTTTTTCCCTTCCTTTCAAGACTACTTCCAATGGATCTAATAAGACTTCATGGCTTTTTAAGCTACTTTCCTTCCAAATATTCTTCAAATAGTCATGGTGGCCATGTTGATTTTCTGCTTCCTTTATTTTTATATAGTGGTGGGACAAATATTATAAATCAATCTAGATCTGGTAACCCGCCTTTACCTTTGTACCTCCTCAACGAATACCTATTGACAATCTCCATCTTTAATGAGTACACGCACAATGATACTATATACTTAGATTTCCCTCTTTAATCATTAAAGAATAACGATAACAGCTTTAAAAAATTAAAAAATCATATTACCAAATACAAAAATATCGCACTTATTTAAACTTATATTTTTCACAACTCAAATATTAATTTATAACAATCTTGTATGTATTTATGTACCTCCATTATTTGTTGTTCAATTTTACAATATAATATGTTGTAGTATTTTTGAGTTTAAATAACATAAAATCGTGAATTAATTGAAATGTTTCTGGTCCATTTAAACGTGAGTATGATTTCAAATAACCAAGCCGACTCTTTTTATTTTTAATTATACGTATATTTGTATACTCGGATGTTCAAAATAATAACACTACTTAGATATGCATCTACAGTTTAAAGAATGAATTTGTTTCTTTCCATGGGTTGGTTTTTTTTCAATTATGACATCTTTATTAAGACAAGGCATTTTAAATTATGAGCATTTGACCGGTTATCTGCCTATTTACTCTTTGTATATGTACGTAGAAAGGCCTTAAAGTCTATGATTGGATATTTATATAATACTATGTGGTGTACAAGGAATTATTCGAAGTTATTTGTTAAAGTGTAACACAAAGTTGTTCAACGCTTATTTTAGACACATTTATTTTATAGTCAATTCGAAAAACTTTTTTTTTTTTTTGAACATTTAAGTTGAAATTTCAAAATTAAATAAATATTGTATACGAAATTACTCCAAATTGCAAACAGAGATTCTAAATAACATATTTTTAAGCAATATTTTTAGTGTTTTCGTCTTGCGTTAAGATATAAAAAAAACATAACAAATAGCTATTTATATGGAACGAAACATACTACTTATGGTATTCATACCATTGAAACATAGTAAATATTAAGAATATCACGCCAAACTGATTTCATAACTTAAGAACACTACATATATATTGAACATCGAACAAATGGTAAACGTATTTAGGTCATTTAAGGAAACATCAATGAATGTCTTTAGAAGCGATTGTAGTATACCTAAAAACAAGAGTTTTCATTCTTTTAAAGTAGTTTTTGTTATTCAAGTTCCAAGATGGTCCACGTTCATAGTATTTATCTCATGTGAAAACATACTGTATGATATAAGAAGTATATATTTGTCCTCAACATAGATTTACAAAATATCTTTGTAAAAATTAAGTTATAAAATAGAACAAACTAAATATTGAGAACATATCTTTATTAAGAGTATTAATAGCATTGAAAAAAAGGTATTTAATAACAATATTATACCTTCATTCAATCAACATTTTAAAGTCGAAATGATAAATCTTCACGATTATTATGAAGAGTATATCACGATTTGTAGACAGATAATTGAAGATTCTAAAAATTATGAGATAAATTAATTTATTAAAGTGGATTTTAAAAAGTCTTTTATCATTCTGTCAAAAATTGAAGATGGTCTTGTCATTTTGATTTTTGTTCTTTACCTAAAATTATATATTAACTTTACAAAATCATAAAATTGAGTGATGCCAGTGGGAAGAATATTGTATTATGTGTTCATATATTTGCATAAAGAATAAAATGCCGACTTTGATGAATAGATACTTGATGAAGCCTAAGAAAAGCTTTGAATCATTATTGTCACATAAAATATAGTTTATGTCATTTTTATGTATATTTAGTTAAAGGTTCCATATCTTATTTCCAATAGCCGTAAAAATAAATATTTTTAAAAAAATAGAATTTGTCAATTTTTAATTGAACTATTGGGAAATTATCCTTCTTTCTTTATCGTTTTTTTTTCATAAGTTAAGGGTTATTTTATGATTTATAAATGTAGAATTCCATTTAGAACATGATAAAAGTTTGCTATGACTTATAAAATGTTCCTTAGTTATTTCATGACCCAAATCCGGTTTGTTTTCTTTTTAGAAATTTAATCTCAAGACTTGAATATTATATCACTTTTTTTAGAAGTTGTTGAGATCAAGATGACATATGGGCATTTAACTATTTACTACATCTTGAATAACACTTAAATTATAAAACTTTTCTGCTGAATATAATTGTTAAACAGCAAATTGTGTTAACTTATCTTTTGCAGGCAAAGTAAAATAATTTGGGATGCATTAACACAAAATCATTTTTAATAAACAAAAAATGGATATTTTTTTTTCTTTTTCTTCCAAATAAAATACGTTTTATATTTCATTGCCATATTTAGATCAATAGTTTAGAGCAGCTGTTGTCCTATTTTTTACATTGTTTAACAACCTGGTAAAAAAAAATTTTAACCAATGATATCCGAAAAATTTGATGACATTTTTATAAAATACATAGTTTTGGTATTTTTTTCCAAAAAAGACATATTTTTTGGAGAACCTTCAAGTATAAAGTAAATACTGGTTCACCTTTTTATAAAAATCATATTCCCCACTGAAACCTCCGTGCACCACTAAAGTTTGTGGAACGTGTCTCACAATTTGAGAATTACTGTTTTAGAGTATTTATTTGATTGATGAGACATGGTCCTTCCAATAATATGTTGTTCCTATTTTCAAATAATGATAGACAATTTTAGGACTTTTAAATCCAATTTGAGATAGCTCTCAAAAATTATGAAGAATCATTTGCTTATAAAAATGGAAAGTAATTAGTAAAATAATAAAAATTTAATCCAGAGTCCTTTTTTTAAAAGAAATAATCTCTCCTTGCTGTTATATTGACAAGTCAAATTTTTAATTATAATGGGCAGAAGAAAATAATACGAATTTGAGACTAAGAAAGCCCCAAAGGTCAGTTCAATGTTTTTGATTATTCATATTTCATTATAGTAATTGTGTACAGTATCTCCAAATATCACACAAACAATTTTCTAAACAATCATAACTTTTTTTTTGATTCATTTACTTACAAGAAATCATTTGAAGATATTTTGTAGACTCAAGAGGGTTAGTAATAATTAATTTAATAATTAAATCAGTTGAAGGATTGAAATTTACTCATATTTCGATATATTAAAGCATAAGTCATTATTTACAAAACAAAGCAAATTTCAGCTCTCTAACTTAAGTACAAGTCTAGAAAATGACACCTAAACGTAAACGACGAATTTCCATTCGCTCACTCCATGCAATGGAGCGTCTCCAGGATCACCGTCTACGCCTTCAGCAAGTCCAAAACATTGGAGAGGAATAAGGGCTCATTCAAAAAGGCCAACAGGAAATTAACTATAAGCTATAACGCTTTCTAATGTTTATTTTTTGTTTTATTTGTTTATGTATGTATGCCTTGAAAAAAAATAAAAAAGGCCAAAATGTACCATGCAAGATATTTCAGAGTTTCACAACAAGCTGTCTTGGGAGCTATCAAAAAACTGGGTGGAAAGAGCCTTGGTAGGGTGGAGAGGCAACTTTTGACACCAGCAATAAAAGAAAAACATCTTCTCTGTATAAAAACTCTATTGAATAATATTTGAATGAGTATTTTGAATCATAATTTCACATTTTTGCCCCCCCCCCTTAAAGCCCTGATACTTACCCCCTTGACTACAACATTTGAGTGTTTGTCGAGGGGAAGGCATGCAGTGACCTTCATCCAAACACCGAAACACTCAAAGCAACTGTCAGCTAGCAATGGGACGCCATGACAGAAGACTACATCCTCGGCGGGTGTCATGCCTTCATAATATAATTCATGTCATAATATTTTATTCTTAATCAATGAATTGTATCTCTTTGAAGTTTCAAATTCAAAGTGTTCAGACTTTAATGGAACACTCGGTATAAGTAATTTAACTTATAATAAAAAATTATGCTAAATTTGTATCAAAAATGTATTAACTAACTTGTTTGCATAACCGAGCGATATTGAAATATACTGTACAATAGATAATATGTGTATCATACGAAGCTTTCAAAATTAGTGTGGAATCTATGCTAGCTAATTACTCCATATACGAGGTGTGTTCAAAAAGTAATATAACTTTTCAAATTTCTCGTCACAAACATATATCAACTGTTTCACCTATATACTATGTTTAGCTTGTTTGTGAGAGGCATAAAAGTTAAAAGTATTTTGTGTGTTCTGTGATTTTTTGTTATTGAAAAAATATGGATCAAATGAAAAAAATGAAATCAAGTGCTCCAAAATACTTGAAATATTGACAATGACATACGGTAAAACTTTGTGAGTAAAAAAAAATGTTTACAAGTGGTACAACCTCTTCGATTATGGCCGGGTAGATAACAATGACCAGATTTGTTTTAGGACATTTTGATCACAGTTTTTTTAAGCCCTGTATCAGGAGTTCTTACCATATGGTCGTAAGGTCAATAAAAGTTGAAGTTATGAGCCACTTGCGAGAAGCAATACGAAGAAAACGTCCAGAATTGTGGAAAACAATTCAGGTCTTTTATATCACTATAATGCCCCTCTTCACTCACCTTTGCTAATGACAGATTTTTTGTCAATAAACAACACCACAAGCATGCTTCAGCCACCATATTCACCAGATTTGGCCCCATGTGACTTTTTCTTGTTTTTAAAACGAAAAAGACCTATGAAAAGATGAAGATTTGCAGCAATTATGGAGATAAAGACTGCATTGCTGGAAGAGTTCAAGGCTATAGCAAAAAGTCCCTATGATAAGTGCTTCGAGGATTGGAAAACCCGTTGGCACACGTGTATTATATCTAAGGGGGATTACTTTGAAGGGGACTACATAAATATTGATAAATAAATGAATATTTTTTCCTAAAAATACAAAGACACCTCACCTTTTGAACACACCTCGTATTGAAGGTCACTTTATATCTTGACATAAAGAAAAATTTAAAGTATCTACTTGTTTGGTTCGTTTAATCTCCTTAACTTAGGTTTGCAATAATTATCACAATTATTATTGTATAAAACATTTTCCCGAAAGGACATCAATCAGTGAGCCCATCATCAAGGCATAAAACATTTTCCCGAAAGGACATCAATCAGTGAGCCCATCATCAAGGCATAAACAATCAAATTGTATAATAATAAAGATATTTCCTCTAATATAAAAGTTTCTGTAATATTTTGTAATGGCCGTTCTCTGAATAACTAAAATCGATACAAGTGGAATTTTGTAGCTAACTTTCTTCTTGCCCTTCAAACAAAACTGCCTTAATCCTTTCGGAACAGGCCAATTCATTGTCTACAGAATCGTAAGATATCAATTATCTTCAATATAGGGCTTTCAACAAGAGAAAGATTTTAGTAGTATTAAACAATAATATTATATTTGGCATTTTTATCTCTGAAAATATCATTTTAAAAGAAAATTAATTTTAAATGTTTATTGAGAGATTGTTAATCTTAATAAAAAAGTAATTTTTTATACATTGCCCAATTTTTACTTCTGTTGAATATTTTTAAATAAAAAATCTTCTAAAAAAATTAAATTCCGAAACTTGGAAGCCTTTGAACAACCTCTAAACATTGACTGAAATTACTCAAATTTTGTATTTCTTCATTTTTTTTACAGCAAAATAAAATTTTACTGTCTATGTCATCCCAACTATTTGAGAGAAAAAAAACATTTTATGAATCAGATTAATGTACAATTCACATGTGTTTTCTATGAGAAGCATCATTCAAAAATAATTATTGAGCCAATAGAAAAATATAAAAACACATGTTTGAATCATTTATGTCCTATATAACTCCCTCAAGGGCTTCAGAAGATTCAACAATCAAGACTTTTTAAGTTGGAACACTATACGACATTTGAAGGTAAGAAATATTAAATTACTTTTATCTCCCTCATGTACAAATTTTTAAACATGTAACTCTCAAGATGAAGTTCGTCATACTTTTGTGCCTTGCCATGGCTGCTACATTTGTAGAGGCCCAGTCAACTTGTTGCCAATTTAATGGACAATGTTATAAGCCTGGATCTATTATTACAACTTTCCCTCATTGTTGTACACAAATGATATGCTCAAAAAAAGGGACCCTCTAGTGAGTATTAAATTAATTAATCAACCACCAAACAAAATGCTCAATCATATACAACAAACAATCATAATTTCAGTACAAATGTCATTGGAAAGCCCAAAACATGTGGATGTTGTAGAGATCCATATAATGGTAAACATGGTTTGATTCAAAATGGTGGCTATGGAAGAACGAAATTTGGAAGACGGTTTTTCTGCTGTGATGGCAAACTAGTTCCAACCTTTTCCTTTATGAAACCTAATAAAACTCCAAGTCCCCTTGCTTAATATATTTACATTTTTTTTTTTGTAATTTTTCAAAGAAAAATATGAAATAAATAATTATTGCATCAAATACATTCTATTAATTGTTTACATACAGTAACTCGAATCCAGACATCTCGAATGAACATCCTTAATAGTAAATTATTTTCATTTATGACGAGTTTTTCTTTTAGTCAATAATTAACTTTATAGGTATTATTGACATACTTGACATGTGAGAAAAGACTTAATTCTTAACTTGGGCTTGCGGTATAAGGACTTTTTCCACTAAGGCTGGTATATTCTCCCATATTTAAGCCAATCAAGCACAATCATATTCAATTCAATGCATTTGTGTTGTAAGCAGAGTTGTTGTCAAGTCCGCCTTTTTTGAAGTCCAAATCCATATGACAATGTTGGATTTGTTCTAACTCGAGACATATTTTTATGAGCTCATACTCGTAACCAAATGGTTTTAGACCTCACTTGGGTTCTGAAATGTATAATCGAGTACAATTCTAAATATGGATATAAATCCGAGTCTTGATTATTCCTAGTCCAAGTCCATATGGTTTCAAAATCAAGTCAAGTTAGAACCCATAGAGCTGACTCAAGCTCGGACTTCGAATCGAGTTATCTTGTCTTAATAAAACCCTGGCTGCAAAAAAAAGAAAATATTAAAACTTATTTTTGCAAAAAATCTATTTAGTCTAAAAAGTCGTCTTGACAATTAATAACTTATTAATTCCAAAATATTCAAATTTTTCATAATCAATTGAGTTCGAAAATGTATTTAATAAATATTACAGAACATATATTGAAGGTTAAGGATTCTTGGGCCACTCAATTCGAAGACGAAAAAAACTTAATCCATGTTCGTTTTTTGCATGTATTCTCCCAATTTGATACTGTATAAATTTTTGGAAAATACAAAGAAATGATATATAAAACAGTACTAAAAATAAAGTTTTGTTTCTTTTTCATATCTCGAACAAAAATAATTGATCAACTCTCATTCGAGTTATCCGTTGTTTGAGTGATGTATGGACAATTGAAAGCCTTTTAACTATTTTTAGCATTATTCAATTCATGTTTGAGATCACTTCATAGTATGATATATTACTATGAAAAAAAAACAGAAAAAGATTGTATAATCCATTATATGTAATTTTTCGACTTATACAATTTATAAGTATTTAAAACAGAGCAAATAGTAAATAATTGATCATTAAATAAAGTTATCAAAAATTATATTTATACGATGATATCAAAATGTATTTTATTAATACGATATAACCCCCGAACTCAAGTGCCTCAGTAATCAACATACTCAAAATTCGACGCAAATAAAAAGAAAAACTTTGCCACTCTTTTCGAAAGAAACATGGGAATCCGATCCGATTTACATAACATTTGCAAAGAAAATACATTTTGTGCTTAGATTACAAGATTTAAGATTAGTTGCTTTAGAAGGTTTACACCATTGTAAGGTTGTATTCAAAAATTTTGCTTTACTTTCCTTGTTATTTATTATAGGTTTTTTTTTTGGTTTAAAAATAATAATATGCATAATAAAAAATGCAACCTTAGACTATAAATTTAATTTTTTTCAACCAGTATCTATTTATTCTAGCACTCAAATAATAACAGTTTATCTAAATAAAAAGTATCAAAAACACATGAAATTTTATAATCTGATAAATTATTGACATACAGTAAAATGATAAAATAAAATTCAAAACTCTAGTGTATTTAAGATTCTAAATAATTTATTTCTATTTTTGAAATAAATGAACCAATTTCCATTTTCTTTGCCTTGATTGCATAAAAACAGTATTGTAGCTTTACTACAACTGAATTCCGGCCTTCCAAAAAAATTCTCTAATTCTGCTGCTATTGTATCATATATTGGCCATGGTATTTTATGTTTACTTAAATAATAGATGTGATGTGTTTTTTTTCTTTTTCTTCCTTGTAAAATTACTAATCATTTTTTAGGAGTAGTTAACCATATATTCTGAAAACTATTACATTTTTGTCCTTTCGTTGATCGTTTTATTTTCCCCTTTAAAGTATTTTTTCATCTTCGTTACTAATGATTCACAACAAATTTTTCTAAAAGATTTGACTTTAAATTCGTAGAGCCGTTCTCTTAACTCACGCTTCGAAGTAAAAGCGTAAGTATATCTATATCCTATCTTTTAGATTTTATTTTTAAAATGTCATCAAACCTATCAGATTGTTTCCATACTGAAAAAAATAGTTTAAAAAGAAAATGCTTCTTCTGGTAAGAAGTGATAATTTCGACTAAGGTACCTTTTAACTATTCCTCTCATAGCCAGTTCAAGATTGTAAATAGTAGCATTGTATAATGTAGAAAATTCTTATGTTTTAGAATCTATTTGGCCAAAAGAGACTTCCAAAAGTTCCTTAATTATATTGATCCAAGACTACCCAGGTTTTTGGGAGTAGTGATTATTTCTATTGAAACATTGCGTTTACGGTTATGGACAAGGAACTTTATCCATCTTTGAGAATACTTTGTTATCAAACATGCAAATTCATAACAGACGAGTTACTTTTAGATAATGGTTTATATTTAGGTTTATACTTACTGAGCAATTATTCGAATAATTTAGGATTTTTAAGTAATCTTTTTTTTATCTTCCTTTAATTGGTGAGATGCAGTAGCAATAATTAATCATAAGTAAGCATGATAGTATTCCGTATTGCATATACTACAAAATGGTCAAAACCAGTTTATAAGCCTAAGCCCTAGGGAATTAGGAAAATCCTATAATGTGCATGGTATTAATGTTTAGAGTTTTACTAAAAGGTTATCTGCCGGTATGTTAAAAAAAAAAAGACAAATGACATGATAACTAGGGCTGCGGAGTTTGTACATATAATGCTCGACTCCGACTGCACTACAAAAAAAAAATTAATAATATATTTTCTAGCCCATATAAATATTATGGAGTCATTTGAGTTAAGTGACTATAAATATAGATTTAATGAATTAAGATAGTAAGTTATTAGTTATACTCGTATGTAGTAAATAATCTGACAAGATATAAAGAAAATATTTGGAATTTAAGATTTTTAACAAGATGAACAACAAATGAAATGAATATACTCTATAATAATTTAGACTTTAGAGATCTCCGGGAATTGTAACTGTATCGACCGTAGAGCACGTTTGAAATTTGAGAAGTAAACTTGTAAATAAGTTAACGTTATAAGTTAATAGTACTTAAAATCTATAATATAAATATGTATACAATTTTGACAAACACTTTACAAACACTCAATGTAAGTCTTACATTATAAATAAGTTTTATATACATAAATGACAGGGCGTTCAGGTAAATCTGGACCACCTTTATCTACATCCTAATCAATAAGTGAAGCAAGTAGATGTTTGAAATTATATTGATAAGTTCTAATAATATAAAAGAAATAAATCATTCAATGTGTCCGCCATCTTCACCTATAAAAATTCGCTCGATATGAAACCTAAAGGATATGAAGCGATTTACCACGTACGCAAGGGAGACTTTGTACCAGTATTTGATGATGGAGGCCTTCACGTAATCGATGTTTTTGTGTGAATTGGCCAATAAGTTCTAAAAGAAGTAGTCCATGGGATTCATATCGAGGAAGTTAGAGGGCCAGGTCTGGGGGTCCAAAAGTTGTACTTTCTCTTATTTCGACAATTTATGGTTCTTGCAGGCCTTGCGAGAGGGGCTGAGTCTGGTTGAAACAGGAACTT
Organism: Lepeophtheirus salmonis; assembly: GCF_016086655.4. Taxonomy (NCBI): domain Eukaryota; kingdom Metazoa; phylum Arthropoda; class Copepoda; order Siphonostomatoida; family Caligidae; genus Lepeophtheirus; species Lepeophtheirus salmonis. Next base: position 9,715,834 of record NC_052131.2, on the reverse strand, counting down.
GACACAAATGGCTTCAGTTTCATTCAAAGTACCGTTTACAGTACTTGTCGGGGCACCCTCTCTTTTAGCCCAAAGGAAATTGAGGACATGACAATGTCGTTGCTCCAATGACACAAAGGGCATTATACTTTTCGAAAACATAGTTTTAAAGACGTTGGGGACATTAGCTCTCTCTCTCTGTGGCCAACCATCTGTCCTTATAGATGTTGTGAGATCTGTCGACAGTCCAAAGTTTCTCATCCGAATAAAAGATGATTCGGTTACGCTGGAACTTCAAATCGTTCAGCAATTTTATTCCGTGGTCTTCATCTTGCCTGTAAGGGTATATATTTTGCAGAGACTTCATCCCAGGTCAGTATTTATGGCCTGGAGACTGTTCCACGACTTAGTTCGTGCTTTTTTGGCAAAAACATTAATCACTCTCTTAGGAGATGCCTTCAAGGACCGTTTCAGGCCTACGAGGAATCTGGGAGTGCGGTTTCTTATCACTACAGTATTTCTGGACTTTTCTCTTGTATGCCCCCATCCTCCTTCCAGTGGTTAAAGACGTCATATACTGCACTCTTTGGATACCCAATTATCTTCAAAATGTACGCTGGACCGTGTCTCGTGTAAAATAATTAGCGGTTGTTCGGGATCCCCTCCATTGTAAATGCTTGTCTAGAATTAAAAGTTATGCAACCTCGCACTTTAAAATTTAAATGATAGGAACACAACTCAAAATTACTCCAATGTCAATCCTAAATCTACTTTGAGTCCAAAGAGGATCTAGACTTTCAACTCCCCTACTAATCCTCAGTGTTAATATCTGTTATACACAACTTACTACTTTTTTTATCTTTAGATGTTCTCTCTTTAAGAGCTTTATAATAATTGAAAATTTTGAAAAATATTAAATACTCTGCAGATTTCCAACTAAAAAAATATATAGTACGCGATAGGGTCATACTTTTTCCCAACTCTATGAATGTTCCTCCGAACTAGAGAAAAATAGCTGCAAAATATGTTAAAGTAACACAACTATAATAGGAACGAACTAAATAGTGCGTCATACATAGACACTCTTAAAATCAGACTTTGCAAATTTAGAAAATAAAAATTAAACGAAGCAAATATATATGCAAAAATGGTCAAATCAACATACTATTATTGAATTTGGCCATATTTTATGTATTTCTCTAAAAAATAACCTAATCTTTGTGAGGCGAAATGAAACCCCCCTCAGTCTTTAACTATGGAGTAATAATAATCATTTATATAGTCTTTTTTTTTTTAATTTTCAAAAGATATAAGCAATAAAAGTTAAACGAAATATGTACTTAACTTGAATAAAATTTATTTAAGTTTAAGTATTATGATATGAATATCCACACTTGAAATAAGCTTAATCAATTAACAATTTTATGGATAGTTTAATGAGACTCTATTCAATTCAAATACTGCAATTTATTTTTTGAGTCGTAAAAAAGTATTTAATCTCTAGAAGTGGTCGTTTAAATGGCTTTTAGTCATAGATATAAGCCCATGTACTTAGATATCATAACGCAGGAAGGTTTATTGCAAAAAATATATTGAAATAAAGGATATGGTACTAAGATCAGTTAATTAAAGTTTAAAATCATTTCATTTCGATATATAAAGTTGCACCTCAACACAAAAGTAGTCTTGAACAAAGAAAATCCATGGTATTTCTAACAACATAAAACAGATATATAGTTCATGGACATATTTTGTCACTTATTGGCGTTGTATTCAAATTTCTGGGATGCTTTGAGACACTTTATAATGTTATTGATAGTTTAAATCCTTCATTTGGCTTATGAGACATAATTTGACTCCAATATTGTCTTTAAAATAAAATTAATTTTTAAATTGTCCATAGTAAAAAATGATTTTTTTGTCACTTTTAGTACAAATTGTGGTGCTTCCAAAGGATTTATCAAAAATATTTGTCAAATAATACAATTATAATCATGGCTTCATTTTTAGATAAGTGATTTTAGCTTGATTTTAAGTTGATAGCCTATAATTATATATAATCTAATGTTTCATAGGCATATTTTGGCCATTTTTAATCTATAGAGACTTCGCTTGATTATTGAGACGTTAGTTTGTTTCGATGTGGCCTATCAAATATAACATATAGTTTCTTTAATTGCGACAGGGAAACTTTGCAATCTTTTGCGTCATTATTGAATTGTAATATCTAAAACAACGTGTATTCTTGTTTGTTTGTTTTTAATAATGTAATCAAACTCATCCTTACTTGCTTTTGTATGGATTGGGATCATTTATATAAACAAAAGAAAGTTTAATCTTTAGAAGTAAATATTAGGCAAAAACAGGACTCTATAAAGAGACAATTGAGTTGTATTCACAACACTAAAAGTGATCTTTGAGCCACGCTATGAACAAAGAGGATTGCATGATCATATCTCTTACTAATTATGAAAGACCCTTGTCTGAAAAATAAAAAAAATGAAATAAAAAATTCTTAAATAAAAGTCTTATTAATTAAAGTGTTCTCTCTCTTTCTTTCTTCCTTTTGAAATCCCACGATTTTTGTTTTTGAGAGGTTTTTTTTTTTTTCGTTATACGCTAAGCTCAACTTTGTTTTTTTTTTTTTTGTTTTTGCCCAGATTTTTTTTTCTTCCTTGGACTTCCTTGGTAAGAGATGTAATTACGTATTTTTATAACAAGTCTATTTTTTTATATTTTTTAAAGCCTAATAAAAAAGAATTTTATAGTAATTATTTAATTATATTTCATAGAACGCTCACAAAAAATGTATATATATGTATATATAAAATACGTTTGACCAAAAAAGAGTTTCCCACAATTTTTGGGTACGTTTTTTTTTTTTTTTCTTAAATATGTAAACTGGATCCTTTTATTATTTTCATTATTTTGAGGCAAATATTGGGCACAAAGAAATATTTAGAAGTAATTGTTGCTGAAAATACACTAGTCAGTATATGTCTGCGTATATATAAACAACAAAACAGTAAATTATCTAAGCCAATGTATATATATAAGGATGTAAAATGTACTTACAGTGTGTTTATTTTAATCACACATACGTGCCCCATCAACACAAAATCAAGCATGAATGATTTTTTCCCTCGAATTTAAGTGTGGATTGCATTGATATCCTTATACGATTTATCGTCAATTTCCAACTATTAGCTCTTTGAAGGCGTCACAAATTTCAATACTTAAATGACCCAACAATAAAAGGAATGAAAAATTGATAGATTTTATGGTTGAAAGGGGCATTATCGGGGCTCATATAAGTATCTTAAATCTAATAAAGGATATAAACTATAGCCAAAACTATAGGGCATCTTACCTTATCCTACAAATTTGAATACAAAGTCTATAATTGACTGAAATATGACTCTGAAATATTTTCCTTTTCTTAATTTTGTTCGATATTGTTGTTATGTTGATGCACCGCCCAATGCTTTGGTACATAGATGACCATACTTGACCTATTGGATATACATGAGTCAATAATAAATAAACACAAATACAAGCTAGAATGATTAATCTCAAAATTGATATAACTTTTTGCAAGGCAATACAAGTCCGAGGCGACAAGACGGTTAAACTAAAGGAATGTGAATATAGTATAAATTACAGCAAGCGTCAATTGAAAAATATATATTTGTTGGTAAGAATGTTCTTAGTATGCTTTAAAACAAAGTAGCAATACACCCCTGTTTGCTTGAGGAGATACATGGGGTTTGCTACGACCACTACTTTAAACAATAACATATCACGTATCCTTCGTTTCCCCACATAGTTTGGTGCTTTATTTCTTCCTAATTTAAAAATAATTATATATCAGAGAGAATGAAGCACTATAGCAAATAGTGATATATTAGCAGATATCTTGTTTCTCAAAATGACCATATTTTTATGACATTTTCTCAGCCTATTTTTTTTTTTTTTTGTCCACTACTATTTAATCAATATTCTCATCCATTGTATATTTTTATACGAATTAGCATTAACTGTTATTAACAAATTAGTCTTATCAACCCTTTGGAACTGTACACAAACTACATCTAAAGTAAACATAATTACTATTTCTTAACTTTAACAATTAAAAAGATTCCAAACGCTCTCAACTTCTGACGTTAATAACAAATAAACAATGGGTATTTGGAAAGATTATGTACTAACAAATATTGAGAAATTTTTTGAAAAAAATGAAAAATTAATATATTATATTTAAAAAAGTACACATAAGTCTCTTAAATCATATAAAGGTTCTAAACTAGAGTTAAATTTCATAAATATCTTAAATCATCCAACAAATTTGAATACAAACCCTATAATGGATTCAAATATGTCTATAAATTAAAAAAATATAATTGGGATATTTTTATTTTCTTATTTTTTGTTCAAAATTGTTTTTATGTTCCCACACCACAAATACTGTTTTTGAGCCTCAAAGTAAATGTATCCATCTGCATAATTATACCACAGAAGAGTGATAAAGAGATTTTGCTTCTTCGAAAAAGTAAACACAAGCTTGAAAGCAATAAATAATTCACGCAATCTATACGTATGTATGTAAATAGATATATATGAACGCTTCATTTCACATCCCAAATAATATATTTAAGAAAACAACCAACTTATTACTGTGACAGATCCTTTTGGGAACTAGAAATGGAAAAAATCCTCAATATTTATTTTTGAGTATTTATTTTTATTCTTAACATTGTAAGTTACTGAGCAGAACGAATGATGAGATTATAAACCTATAGAGTAGTAAATTGTAAGTATTTCCTTGTGTACCTTATCAGTCTTTTCGAAGTGTTATTGAAATCTGTTATGATTAATCTTGATGATATATAAGGTTAAAGTAACCACGTGTTTGTGTATTTGTGAAAGACGGAGAGTCACAATGAGGGTTTGGATGGGAGTTATAATTAGTTATGTAAATCGAGTGAATTTTATAGGTGGTACTTTTTTGGAATTGGTCGTCTGAAGAATGAATTTTCTTTTCCACAGCTGTTGTCATTATTATTTAACTCTTAAGTAGTGAACTTCCTTTCCTATTACATTCAATTATATTCAAAACCTGGTTGAACATTCGTCTGTGTTCATAAGAGACGGAGAGTAACCTCGAAGATTTGTAATGGAGTTATAATTTTAAGTCCTTACTGGAATCTTAAATCGTTAGGAGTACCATATCATTTTTGGACAGGTTATATTTTGTACAAGATTACCTCTAGATTTTTTTATTGTTGTAGAAATTGCGATACATTTTGTAGTTTCAACCTGAACAGTGTTGTATATTTTTAAAAATTGTTATAATTATTCTTTAATTTTTGAAAAGTTGCCATAAAGAATTTGTACTTATGAGAGATACAGGATTTGTTTCTGAGTTATAAGAGTAAGTCCTTGTTTGGGATCGACATCGCAGTTATTCCTGCTGATATCCTTGCTAAATACTTAGTTGGATTTGTGCATATATCCTTTATAGCCCTCTCATAATTGCTTACAGCTAATCTAACAGATCGTCATGACAAATATGCTGCTCTAATTGACAGAGTTATTATATCATTTTGTGGTGTGTGTGTTTTTTTAGCATAGTGGGAGTCCTATTTTCTACAACTCTAAGTATAGTGTATACGTTAAAAGGCAAGTTAATTTGAGAGTAGTTAAATGGTGCTGATAAATATATGTAGTGTGTGCTAAATGGAGTATTATTTTTATTATTTCAATGAGGGCCACAAACAACTTTTTCGATCGTAGGTATATAATATTTCACCATTATTTTATTATTATTTTATATATTCCAGTTGGTTTTAACAATTTATATTCTAATTTACATGATTCTATGCATCATTATTCAGAGCGCTAATAGAGATGAACCATCGCATATCTGTGTGTTAGTTGTTAGTTCTCATCTTCTTCTATGAACAAAACATGAGATACAATAAAAAAAGGCACTCCTTACAGTGGAATAATAAAAAGATCCTGTTTCTTTGATTCACAAGGGTACATAACTACATACATTATTAGACTGTCCAATTTTCGAGTTAATATTTATTTTCCATGCACAAAGTCATTTTCTCCTGGGGACAGCCATAAAATTGATTTTTGCAAAGTTACAGGCCTCTTAGGCCATTTTAATTTGAAAAATGGGGTTTTGGGGGTAAATCGACCATTTTTAGAACTCTTGCTCTTTTCTAAATATGATGCTATGTCTCAAAATTTGTATTTTTTGTACTTTTTAGTAGTTGGTTCATCTATAAAAAATATTATGCAACTACAGGGTTGGGCACCAAAAGGTGGACTGTTAACTAATGTTTATTTTCTCGTTAATAAAGGAAGGTTTAGTGATAATTTTTTGACATTCTGGTTCAGCATCTTTTATGTCTACACAAAATATAATTAACATTTCGTCATCATGAGTGAGAAAAAGCCGAAAGGCAACACATCTCAGATCTCCTGGATACAGAAGTTGAGGTGTTAAGCATTATGGACAAGACCTCTCAAAGAAAGCAAGAAGTAGAAGGCACAATTTAAAGAAGGATCTGGAGTTCCTGTCCAGCTTAGAGAAGAAGATGAGGGAGGACCTCCCCAAATTGATGAATCGCCTCGCCAAAGACTTCTCTGAGGTTGATAGGACCATAAGGAGGGGCGTGAAGTGCGACTTGAGATTGTTCTCATACACTATTACCCCATGACAGAGATCATAATTGCCAGGAACCTCTCGAGTCCAGGTCTTTCGGCTCAAACCTGAAGTTTTTAGTATTTTAGAAATATCTCATGTCCTCAATGATTTCGGAGTGTACATAGCAGAAAAAGTATTTGTGCAGGTTAAAAAATGTATTAATCCAAAAACGTGACAGTCTAATGAATATATGTATAATGAAAGAAGAGATACAAAAACAATCATATCATTTTTTAAGGCACAGAGGTAGTTTCATAGTATTTTGGGATTGATTGTGTTTTAAATCTTGTTCTGCCAAATTAATGGTTATCCTTTGGTACACCATTTATTTACGTTTTAGGCATTTGATATTCTTCATTTCCTTATTACTAATATCAAATGTAATCATGTAAATGGCGTGTACATACAATCTGCCAACAAAAAAAAACTTATTATTGTTCTCCATTCCCTATTTACTACTTTTTGCCATCAGAGTTTATTCAAATTGGCAAAGGAATTTATTTATATGACGGCGTTACCTTAATGACACAGTAAAATTACAATGAATTTCACTGTCAGCTGTAGATATATCTTCTTCTTTTCCGCTTATCTATGTTCCGAATGTTGAAGGATTGAATTCGAAGGAACTCTTGTTGAGGTGTGAACAAATTTTGCCGAGAATTGAAAAAATATACAGATCGAGTCTTTTGGTATCTTTTTGGCTTTTGCACGCCAGATTCAATTTTTCTAAGGAAAAACTAGAATAAAATGAATTAAACAAAATAAATTTATTGTAGGTTGTAGTTTTTTTGCAAGCTTTGTCTAAGGTAAAACTGTTTATGGTCCCTCTCAATCTAGAAATCATGTCTGTGTCAATGCTTTAGTAGGTATATGTTGTGACCCAGTAAAGGAAGGTCCATATGAACAATCAATGCTATCTTATTAAAATTCCATTAAAAATACGCTGATATATCTTACCAGTAATTTGCAACATTTTAAATAATGGCTCTAATCGGTTGTTTTTTTTTTTTTTTGTTTTTTTAATTGAATGTATAAACTAAAAGCCTAAAAGGTTTATAGTAGACTATAAAAATATGGAATTCGAGGATTTATGGACCGTTTCCCGTGTTTTAAAAGTGTCTGTAATAACTTAAGCAAGCGCGAATTTTATGTGATACGCTTTAAGTATAAATTTGTTCCTACAGTGTAGCAATTTGAGTTTGTCTTTTTTTGTGGCCGCTTTAAAATGGGAAATAATCATGGGATACACCCCGGCATTACCTCTCTAACACTCCCCCATCTCTCTTGATATGTCTTGACTATTTTTTATAATGTATTCTTTTTGATAAATAAACCACAAAATAAGTTATAATACATATACTTATGATCTGTTCCAAAAAGACAGGTGACATCATGGTGTATATTATAAAATATAAATATTGGCCATCTTACTATTTCTATGAAGAAATTTTAGATATCATATAAAAATACAAATGTTTAGAAGCTTTTAATCAAATAATAATAGACAATATTATAATACCTACTGTACCAAATAAAATACGATTTTAATATAATGAAATCTATTTTTCTGTAATTTAATTTAAAAATGGTAAAAAAATACTAGAACAATGACTGTCCGGAGATAAATGGCAGTTGGTATGATTTATTTGACTAACTACAACAAAATGATTTTAATAAAGTTGTGTGATACGATAAAAGTAACAACATGACACTAACAAAGGATGGAATAAACCAATGCATGAGTCATAATAACAAACATAGCTATTAGAAATCATATAATTTTTTTTTGGAAATTAAATATTTATAATTTATAAGTTTATTGTAAAAAAAATTCATAAAATGAGATCAATATTAAAACGTTCTAACAAATAGACAAATATAAATGCCTAAAAATACCAGGGGAGGAGGATATTAATGGAAACTATTTTATTAAATAGTATTAGACTTATCTTTAAAATACGAGCCTGATATAATTTTATTTGGATATCATAACTACGATATGGGCCTACTCTTTTCAATGGTTGACTGTGAGTTAAATCCTACTCACAAACAAAATTACTTGGGACAACGGAGTAACAAAAAAAATGTATTTCATCACTCATTAGTGTTGGATCAAGGAAGTATGAATCAACATTACAATGGCCGACCATTTTCTATTCTACATTATTGTCTCTTCAAAATAAATAGGGTATTTATCCCATGCAGTGTCATTTTTATCATATTTACACTCTAGCACCTTGAGATTCTATGCACTTTTAAAAAGTACTCTGACGGGAAAAGGTTTGAGAAACACTGCTCAAGACCACACAAAGAATATTGAATTATAATAGGGACGTACGAACTACATATATTTTAAATATAGGCAATAGATATTTCCCGTAACAATCAGTTTAATTATTTTTCACTAAATTTATTTGACTTTCCCTGAATATGAATAAAAGTTATGGAGATTCAATTTCAAGATATTGTTCTCTGATAGTTGGTCCAAGGAAATCTATAGATAATACACTTATATATTTTGTAATATTTAAGTTAAAAAAAAAATACGATCGAAGCTTTATGCTTAAATATTTTTTTTTTTACTTTTGAAAACAATCTTTTTTCTTTCAAAAAAAAATGGATAAAATTATTCATAATTTGACCAAGGAGGGTAAGCCTCTTACAAAAATTCTTACCTTTTTCCCACTGAAGGCCGACTGACTGATGCTTATCAATTACACTTCTTCCCTCCACTCTTTTTTCTTCTTTCTCATCAACAAAAAAAATTCCAAACGGTCAAAAATTATGGGTAATCCTCTTCAAAATCAACTTCTCGTACCCCTCATGCATATTTCTATATTTTTTAATGGCTCTCTTAATTAAAATTAATGGGAATGAATAATAATTTTTTTCTGTTAAAATATGATGATCATATTCTAACAAAAATCGTAAAACAAAGCTAAAACCAAACACATTTATATTATTCCAGAGATTGGTACATACAAAATGTTGATGAAACGAAGGGAAGCCCAGGAGTAATTGCAACACGGGACAGTTACAACAGTCCCTTTTCTCATGCATAAAAAAAGTTAATGCCACAAAATTGTTATCACAGTTGTATAATATATTGTAAATTGTGGTGAAACAAAATCAATAATTTTTATCCGCTTTTCTTCGAGATAATTGATAATAACTGTATTTTTTTAATAATAATTTTTCATTAATTTTCCTATAACTGATGTTGTTTGAAAGATGGATTATTCACTTGATATAACTTTGTGAAAATTCAAACTACCACGGTCAGAAGAAATTTGAGGTATTTTGACTATCTAAAACCAAACCCATACCGAATCCAGTAATTAAATTTTTTGCGCAGTTTTATTTGATTCTAACATTATACAAGCAGTAAAAGGAAAATAAAACACACTCAGCTGACAAGTTAGCCTTGCTTTTTATTCTTAAATTTAGATATTTTTTAATCAGACGAAAAATGAATAGACAACATCCAAAAAGACATCTTGATCTTGTGAACGCTGAAAGAAGATCTTCACTGTGGATCATGTCCTAAACCGCCTAAATGACATATTGATTAAAAGATCCTCTGAAGAGTTTAATAAGACTTTCATATCAAAGCATCCAGCTGTTCAAGGCATGTATCTGGGGATCGTAGTGTCTGATGAGAAAAAGTTGAAGTCATATTTCTTGAAGTATATGTAAAAAGTTGAGGTTGAGACCTTTAAAATTTGGTGGATAATCTTGCTGAGGTTTATCCATGGGTTTCGAGATGGGGATCCGTCTTAACCATCTTCCAAGGTCCAAAATGTTGGCCTGAAATATAAGTACTATCTTATGCAATGACTTATATCGCCATCCTCACTTTGATGTCAACCCTCTAAACTACAGTGTGTGGAGCATATTTGAGTTCAAGGTTCTTAAGACCTCTAGCCGAAATGTGTTCAAAATTAAAATCCGTCATTAAGGAACACTGAAACAAGATGTTCAAAGAATATAGCCAGAAGGTCTGTACCAGGTTTTGTATTCTTGTCAAGAACGTGATTGTTTCCAAGAGTGTTCATATTGAGTGATGCTAGTCATTACATAGATGAACATTTTTTTGTAAAAAAACTACTTATATTTTTATATTGAACACTTTTTTCTAAATTATTTAAGTTTGGAAAAATTTCCTCCTGCACCCTGTGTATACCCTGTTATACAAATGATTGCTAACTGAAAAATATTGATGATAAGTACATATTATTCATTAAATCATTTATATATCTACATATCTATCTATAAAACATAGTATGTAGATATTTGATGAGTGTCGGCCCCTACAAAAGGACTCGTTACCTCCATAATTATATAGGGATTTTTAGTGAGATGGAAAAAAAATTAATTCTTCTTGGTGAATAAGAATTAAAATAGTTAGAAAAAATTTAAAAAGTAAATTTTTTAATAAGTAATCATTTTTAAATATATATGTGGCCCGTCAACACAAAGGCAATTTAAATTTATTTTTCTCAAAACGGAGTCCGGACTATATTTATTTTCTACATCGTTCATGTCTATTAACAAATAAAATTGTTCATTCATTTGGAGGCGCTGTAAATTGCAATATTTGCAAGTCAAATCTGAAATATACAAAATTTCATATATCAAATGAAAGCCCAATAATGTAGCTAATATTCTTAGGTGTATAATTGTTCAAAATATGCAAATGAAATAATAGGGTGTACATATTTTTTATCTTTGTACCGAATTGTTCTTAAGTTGTCGCACCATTGTAAATATGAATTAATAGAGATTTTGATAGATAAATATTGAAAACCAAAAAGATTTATGGATCCATAAAGTATTTATAATATAAATTTATCGTATTGCTAGTGAAGGTTTATCAAATATCTTGAAATAAGTAGCATATAGGCCATGTTCAATGACATTAATAATTGTATAAAAATGTAAAGTTATTTTTTTTAAATCAAAACGTTTAGCTAAAGCATCGAGTTCTTTCTTTATTACCCCTTGCAAATTTTTTGTGGTATGGGTTTTTGTTACATTTGCAAGAATATATTCTAACTTGCACTTTAGTGATGATAGTCTCCAAATCTGGGAAGATTTGGATCTGTGGCCACTACCCAATCAGTTTCTAACGTCGAGACTTGTAGTTTTTCTTTTAATTTTACTTGAAACATCCTTACCAAAGGATTGACCCTATTACACTCCTAGAAAATATGTGTTGACGTATATATTTCTCGCTGTAAAATGTGCAGTTCATACTCTCCTCCTCGTTATTCAACTTATTCGTATAAATTGATGAGGTAGCAATTCTGTAGCCGAGCCATTTTTGCTTTGCTGAAGTAAAAGTGTTTTTAAATAGTATTTTTGTATCAAAGTCAATCCTCGGGAGTCCTAGCCTGTCCAACCGTTTGGCTACCAGTCGTTAATTCGGACTTTTGGTTACTAGTATTGAAAAAGAAAAAATGAAAAAAGCTATAACTTTTATGGTGGTTTTTCTTATTATTGTTTTTTCATTAACACATATCAGTTATATGTAAGGAGTGTGATATATTCAGTTAGATTGTTTGCTTGTTTTTGTATTTCAGAATTTTAAATAAAGGAACGCCAATTAGGCTTTTTAAAAAAATGACAAATAAATGTTTAAGTTAACTTTTTATATAATGTTCAAAAACAAAAAAATTAAAAAAGACCTTTTCTTTTATAAAATACATATTTATTGAATTACCCTTCTTACCAACAAAAATATTTTTTTTTTAATTAATTACCTGAAAATTCTGAAAATGACAAAGAAGTCCTAATTTTGACAAATTAATGTAATTTTTTGATAACAAACGCTAATTTCTAATGAAATATTTAAAATTTGACGATAAAATGTTAGTCAGAGGGTTGTACCACTCCTCCCTAAAGTCACGAATCTGATTAACGTTTGGTAAATAGACACAATAGATCGAAAATGATCTCACTTATCTACCACTAATAATTTCAGGTATTTCACAAAGTTTCACTTCTAATCAGGAAAAATACTTTATATATACATAGATGGTTATTGAAGAATATATATTGTTTTTAGCATTAATTCCACATAAATATACCATTGAAAGAGAGAGAGAGACGCAACATGAGTGTTCATAAGACGGAAATAAAGAAGAAACATTATATTCAAAATCATATAATAGCAAAAAATATATATATTTGTCTAACGAAGGAACGAGCATGGAATAAATACTTAAGTCTTGATTTAAAATCTCTTTCTTTCCAATTTACGAAGAAATACACATACATATATGTATAAGTAAGACAAAGTTCTAAATGTACCCTGTGTTATATCTATATAGAACCCTTTGATATTGATATATAGCACGTACCTTATCTATAATTAGAATGTTATTGGTCCTTAGAATGGGACCCAAAAAAATCAGTAATGCCAAAAAACATTTTGAAGCGGTCATCCAGTCGATCAAAAGATGTGAAATTTATTTTATAAAGAAATATCATATGTAAAATTCTCCAAACTAAGATATTTTTTCTTTAAATAGACTATTGTGAATCTGTAGCGTGAGTACGCTATTGCTTAAAAATGGGCCCCCTGTGAAAATGATACTTCTGGCACTGCATCCGTTACCTTTCTATCTTATCACTTCTTAAAAAAAGTCCCCAAATTTAAAAGGCCCTCTACAATTCATCATTTTTACAAATGTTATAGTAAAGTACTCTTGTTTAACAATTCGGAAGGTTTAGTAAAACTTTAAATATATTTATTGCATGAGAATAGTTTGGCATATAACTTTAATTATTATTTCCCCTCAAGACTAATTAAAGTATTTAGTATTCTATAAATCATTTGTGAAGATTGATGGATAATGAAGTCACAGATAGATACATATTATGACGTCATTAAACAAAGATTATTCTCTAGAAGGGCTTTTACGTAAAGATTATCGGGTACAATCATATATGGGCGTTTATTTCTTTGCCCCTTTTTTATTGATATCCAAAGACATCTTTTACTCCAGGATCAAAGCTAAGGCCAAGAGGTGAAAAAACGATCACATGATCGATTTTCGTCTAAATTCAATTGGCTACAAGAATACTTTTTGGTCCACTAGGAGAAATAAGAGCATTTCTCTACAAGCAACTACGCAAATTCCATGAATTTACAAGATGAATTCTGCAGATCTGTGGTAACTTAAAATTGATATATCAGAAAGATTTTTTTATTTTTCGTAACTATCTAATTTGGGTAAAAAATGATCAAGTAGTTGCCACCTTTTATAATTATTTTAAATGAACTGATGCATGGAAATAAATTTACAAATGAGTACCTGAGCATAATTTTTTCCAGAAATGAACTGATGATTGAGAAAATAATTATTGTATGTAGCCTGAAATTAGTACAAAACCGGACGATAACTCAAAATTTTGGAACCAACACATCTTTATCTATATTTAATCCAAGCAATACTCCATTAAAGTATTTATATTCTTGATTTAGGACTAATTAATGTAGTATTTATTATTCTCAGAAATATTTTTGAAGTTTTGATTGATGATGACGTCACAAACTTATATCGATGATGTTTCATTTAACAATTACAGTTATATGATATGAGACGGGTTTGCCGTCCAATTTGAACGCTTCCGTAAGATTTTGTACAGTGTCGGACTGGATGTCAATAGTTTGTAGCCACTACATTTCCACCTAGACAGGGGCGCTCAACAGAAGGGGGTAGGGATACCATGGCCTCCTCACTTTTCATACACCAGCAAAACAAAAATGTTTTTATTAAATTATAGTTATTAGCCCGTTGACTCACTTTCAAAAACGGTCCACTGAGCCAGCTATAGTCAATAGGTAATTTGATTTTAGTATCTATAAAGATACAGACAATGCAAAACAGGGTCTAGTATGATTGAACATACGGTGTTTATATTTCATGCTTTAAGAAGAGGAATAAAAAAATAACGAAAGAATAAAAATAAATACTTATTTTTATCGAAATCATAAAAAAATAAAAGAATTTAAATGTTTAAGTGTGAAATACTTTTTTTTTTGGTATTCTTTTGTTTTGTTCTGTGCCTCATCTTCACTTCTAAGTTATTTTTCTTCTCAATCAGGCATGGAATTATGTACTTTCCTTCAAGTTATTGATTAGTTATACTTTTTTATACAAACATATAAGCCTACATTAGTCAAAAGTTACAGTCTATGTATGTAGTGGTTTTTAAAGGCTTTAATTGAAAAAAAAAAAAAAAGCATAATAAAACAAGAGACTTTTTTCTTTCTCCTTAATACTCTTATCAAACACAAAATTTGTCAAATAATAGCACGTGCTATTGGGCATTGTAAATTTAATTTCTAAATATGTAAAATAAAATAAAACGAAATAGAAAATTGTTAAAAATATATTTTTTTTCTCAATCAGGTATGGAGTTATGTACTTTCCATCAAATTCTTTTGTCTGTAATTTAATTGATTTGGTGATAGAAAATTTCATTAAAAAAATACGGTCCTGTAAGCCTATCTGTGTCAGCCATTTGCCTGATTATTGTTTTCCATTATTAATAGCATACCTTTTTCTTTAAATTGATATAAACATCCGATCATTTATGTCAAAATGCAATTTTTCTTAGAATATCAAAATAACACCTCTTATTGGAAACCCCTTTTATTATGAATTTTTAAATCAATTCACACCAAGACAAGAGAAGATTCTTTCTTTTTTTGAAGGAGATATTAACACATCCACGACTTATTAAATAATAAACAATAAAGAGCACACAGATCAATATTTTTTCCTTTTCTAATTGCTATTCTTAGTTTTTTCTTTACATAGATCCCTTTTCTAACTATACATGGAACATGCACTCTCAAATAAATTTAGACAGATTTTTGATTTGAAGTAAAGTTTTCAGTCCTTTGATTTGTCTGTCCCATTTTTATATCAAAAAACTTAAGGCAATAGATCACCATTTTCCTTAATCCTAATGAAAAACAAATATATGTTCTTATAAAATTTGAGGTCTCAAGATGGATTACATCAGTAATGCTGAGCTCGATCATCAATTCTACTCGGAATCCACTTACACAGATAAATCCCCAACAAATCCTTAGTGTAACTCTCTGTCATTCATCAATCGTATGAATCAGTCAAAAGCACACACAAGTTATACTTAGATTTCTGCTCTTCAAGAATTACATAATTATGATAACAGCGTTTGAAAAATAAAAAGCACTATTCAGGTTGCAACTACGAAAAGTCTTGTACCTGTTTTAGATTATATTTTTTGGAACTCTAAGTATCAAGTGAAATAGTATTTATCACAACACTAGCAAAGAATCCACTAAGAAACATGTATATTTTTAGAATAAGTTTGTTTATTCTTATTTACAAAAATTAATTTTCAAAAAAAAAATAATCAAGACATTTGAGAATAATAAAACTATCCCATCCATTTGCAAATTGTATTCAATGCAATTGCCGCTTCTCAAAACTATTTTATGATTAAAGTATAAATTATAATAGCACATTTCAAATTTGCACCACGTCAAATTTTTAAATGAGTTTAAGTAGCGAAGACTTTATCAATTCATGCAATCGGAGTGAATAGTCAAAATGACTCTCCTTCTTATTTAAGGGGAATTTTAGAGTATTATTCAATATGATAGAGTCAAATAGTGTATTTTATATTACTTTTACTGACGTCAAAGATTGCATAATAAAGTTAATATGGGATTCATATTTGGGAAAAAGTAATTTCGTATTTCTTTTTTTACGACCTTTTTTTTAAAATAAATAATATTTTTCTTCATTTTTGGTTGCATCATATCATACGATAAGACCTTATAAATATCTGAGTGTATACTACAAACTTTTTTTTGGCAGTATTACGCATTGCCAGTTTAGTCGTGAATTATCGTGTGTCAAGTATCGAGGTCTCAAGGAAAAAAACCACCGTATTGTACATTTTTACTACTTGAAAGGGAAATAACGTCTAGAAAACGACCAAGAACCTTTACAATGTATATGGGACGATACTCTTTTGGTTCTTTTTGCACAACAGTGGTTTGAGGGGAAAAAATTACTTAATTCTGTCTTCTACTGTGAAAAACTCGACCTTTTGAAGATGTTCATCGACCATTACAATTACTCTAACTGAATTAGAAATCTTCTTTGAAGTGCATATACAATACATAATGTGTATTTCCTACTCTAAGAACGATCGGGATGCGAATCTACGCCCATCGTGTTCAATACGAGAATTAATCCCAAGCGCGTTGTCCATTGAGCTATTTCATTCGATTTTAAATTTTTTATTACATCATCAGAGTCAATCAGAGATGAATATCTATTGAAAAAGATTAATCAAAAAATTAAAAGACATTTTTGCGTGCATTAGTAGCATCGCATATATGATACTATGAGTAAAACGGTTCTGTGACTATTGGCTGAAAACATATTAACAATTTTCCGAATTTACATTTTGCCGAACGGACTTTTTGACAAAAAAGCATGTGATACATTTGGCCAATAAATGATCTTTAATATAATGATACATGCAATTTCATAATATAATTTAATTTAGAATCACAGTATCAACCATATGCTACATGTGTCATATAGGTAAATTAATAATTGTTATTTTGTAGAAAAATATTTTTTTAATAGTTTAATCTTTTTTGAATGATGACCTTTTATCTGTTTCTTTCCTTTGGCTCATTAAAATCTAATAAACCACGCCATAAAAGATGAAAAAATCTCATTTTATTATTATTTTTTCAAACTCCTATGATAAAATAAAAAATGAGTAGAAGGAGAAATTACATTGTGTCTAATAGCTATGTTAAGAATTTTTCCCACTGGATACATAACATACGTAACCCTACAGAATAGAGCAAGAAAAAGAAAAGGTTATGCTTATTTTGCCTCAGGTATTTTTGATAAATTAATTCATTTACTATTAACATGATGCACGTAGAACCATAGATGATAAATTGATCTCATTTCATTTTTTATATTATTTCAAATAGCTCTCTGAAGATTCCATTGTTTTTGTCTGTTTTCCCGTTTAACAACCATATGGTAGTTAGTGGTGGTGGTATATGCATTGGCCTAATGATGTTAAAAGGAGCATCATGTTAAAGACGAATACAAAGTAGGCTGATTTACTAGACTCTTTGTCCGACTTTTTACTTCTTGGGCTGTTGAATCCCTCTTGTCGTTCAATTATCGTCTTTGTATTCAAATTCAAATTCAGAGATGATTTGAAATACCCAAGAAAGTAAACTATATTTCAAAACCTTTATTTTATATAGAAAACTTCATTTAGACCCAATATAGCTCCTTTCATATAATGTTTATCCATTTCTAATTAGTTCGTTGTTATGATGAATTTTACTACTTTAAGTGCAAGTTCTGGTTCTTAAAGGGTTAATCCAAATAACTTGTTGATAAAAGTTGACAACAAATCGTCGAAAAAAATCAAAAATGAAATCCATTCTCCATGTTGAGAAAAATCTCACCTATATAAAAATTAATAATAATGATATTTTTTAGTCCATTGTCCACAATAACAATGAAATTGAATTAAAGAAAAAAATCATTAAACTACATGAAAAAAAATAATTTTATGTTAAAAATGTGATTATATTTTATAAAGAATATATAAGGTATTTGTGGTGCATCAACATAAAACTAATATTGAACAAAAATCAAGGAAGTGAATGTATTTGTTTATTTCATATATACATACTGGTTAATATTTCATTGACAGATTTGAGTGAATTATAGGGATTGTTTTCAAATTTGAGGGATGAGTTTAAAACCTTTAGATGATTTAAGGGACTCATGGAATGGATATGGGTTTCCAAAGGAAATATGTCAAGTTGACGATAATTCGTAGAAAATAAAATCTGCACTCATTTTTGATAAAATTCATTCTAGCTTGATTTGTTATTGAAGGGCACAATTGGCAATGATTGCCTAGGGGTCAGTAAAAATCTTATTACAGGTACTAATTAGTTTTTTATACGCAAAATCCATCCTTTGCACTTACTTGAAAATGTATTGGATATAAGCCCAAATAATATGTCAAGGGCACAGTTACTCAGTTCCCCTCTTCCCTACGTATCTATTATTCTAATTTTTACTAATGTTCTTTAAGTACTAGCGTTGTTTATAACTGTTTATTAAAAAGAAAATCTTCTCAATTGACCGCTATTGATCTTAATATATATATATATAATTAAAACCACTCAATAATTTTGAAAAATAATTTATTGAAATCCTTTTAATATTTATTATTTGTTTATTTTTTCTACATCTATTATACTTTCAATATCAGCAAACTCTATAAATATGTCATATTTGTAAACCCTTTTCATCTATCTTTTTTTCATATATATTTAAATTGATCTATTTCTACTCTAGACCTGGAATTCTAGATAGGTGGAAGTATATTGAAGTTTTAGAGCTTTTTTCTTATTTTATTTACTTTATACACTTATATTTCTTAATGCATAATTTGTATTAATATACATTTTTCTCCGGCAATTCTTTGGAAATAAACAGACTTAGTAATATCTGTCATAAGTAATGAGTTTTTATTTTAAAATTTTATCAAATTTTTTTGTTAAAATTAAAATTTCTAATATAAAAAATTTAGAAAGACCAATTCATGGTGAAAGAAGTATATTTATATATAAAAAACAATATATTCCATTCTTATTTTACTCGTATTTATTAGCTTACATATAAAAAATTTGACTGTTGTGGGAACGAGAAAATGATGTCTCTATTCCAGATATCAAAAGTTCCATTTCTAAAAGCCAAAATACCTGCAAATTATATATAATTACTAATCTTTCTCCATAACTTACTACATATTTATGTTTTAACTCATGAGTAGTACTAGAGTAGGACTCCAAATCAATTTTCTAATTCAATGATCCGTTAATTATGGAATCTATAACGGGACATAACATACTAAAAGGTGTTTTTATATTACTAAAGCCTACAATAAGGCTGTAATACATTTTTACAAGCAGATAATTTGTGAATAATTTAGTTTTTTATAATGCTAGGTAGAGAGAAGCATATACTTAAAGAAAGTGGAAACATAGTTTTCATTATCGATAAAAAGATAAAAATTTTAAAGGATAAGTATAGTTTTATGAATTTCAAGGCATTTCGTTATTAAAGTCAAATTCCGATAAGAGCAACTTTGTGCAGTTTCAATTAATAATTATACGAATGAATTTCTATTATCCAAGCCTAGACATAGAGAGTGTCCTTGATGAAAGTTTTATAAAACAACGAAAATGAACAGGTTATCATTTTAATAATGTTTTGGAAGTGATAGCTTCGCCGTCAAGATGTTTAATTATAATAGATTCAATCAGCGATAATATTAAGGAAATAAACACAATTAATCTTACGTCAATCATCCATTCTACTCAGGGTTCAACAAAGACTTAGAAAAAGGTTATTTAAAAAAAAAGAACAGGCTTACTGTTTTATTTCCTGCAAAAGTGAATATATTTTGTATATCAAATTTATAAAAAAGGTAATTGAATAAAAAGGCCCACGCCCCACACGTTTATCTTCGAACCAAGTCCCCCTCAGGCTATAAACTTTCCCTGTAAATAGAACCAAATTAAACTGTTAATTGACACATGTCATCTTTTCCTGTCAATCCTTTATATATCAGATATGTTATAATCCAACTTAATTGCAAACTATATAAAAGCCATAAATTATTTGCAAAATGTATTGTATTTTTAAACAGTGATGAATGGCAATTCTTATGAAAAAGTTTTGATATGATATACTGATACTTTCAACACTTGTGGTTTTTTTTTCTCACATAGGTAATTGTAGGCTTTGTAAAATGTACATACTAGTAATAGAAAAATTAACTCTATTTGTTGACTCGGTTTTTGAACTCTTGTCCACAAAAAAAAAAGACTTGTGATAAGTAGTTTAATGGTTCTTTTTTAATGAGTCAGTTTCAAACTTAGTAAGTCTCTATTAAGCCCACTGTAACTCAACAAGATAAAGAAATAGGCACTATGCGTTGAATAATTCTAAATTTCAATATTTCAATGGCTACAATACACTGTTTGTATTCATCATTTAAAATAGATATGCCATTTTTTACAGTTTTTTTCTATAAATTCGAAAATGCAAGCCAAATTGCTGAAAATGTGAATAGTGTTTATGGTTCTAATTCTAAGAGGGGCTGACATCAAATTCAATTTTAGCCCTACTTGGCGGATGCAAAAACATTTTTTAAGCACTCTAGAAAAAATAATTTCGAATTAACATTTATATAAAACAATTTCATAAAACGTTTTTAAGCTTAAAAAGTACAGTTTTAAGGTCACAAAAAAAGGGTCAAAGGACAACTTCTTCCAAATTTTATTTTAATGTTTGCACTAGGGTACTAAATTTTTGACTACCTGTTAATTCGATCTTATGTTGTATTTTAGTCAAAAAGTTTAAACTTTAAAATTCAAACTTTTGAAGTACAGCAACTTAACTTCAAAATTGAAACTTTTGAAGTACAGCAACTTAACTTCAAAATTGAAACTTTTGAATCCAGTAACAAAAAAGAATGTCGTTAAAAAAAAGTCATTTTTAAATCTCTATAGAGTTCAAAAACGCCCTTTGAAGATAGAACCATTAAAAAAAATATTTTTCATTAAAATACAAAAGAAGATCGAATTAACAGGTCACCTTAAAAATTGGACAGACTTATACACTGTCTAAAATAAAAATTTGGAAGAAGTCGACCTTTTTTAACTTAAAACTGTACTTTTTAAGCTTAAAAATGTTATATAACTATTGCTTTAAGCATAAAAAGGCTTTAACAATCACGACATTTGTAAGTTATTTCTTATTACTTTGAAAATAGATTGACAAAAATAAGTATTCATTTGTATAAAAATAATTTTCGGGGTAGAGAAGCTGTAATTTTTTTATTTTTTTTTTCTAGATTGCTTACAAGATGTTTTTGCATCCGAAAAGTAGGCCTAAAGTTTAATTTTCATAAATTAACCCCCCCCCCTCCTACTAATACGTTAATAGCCAATCACACCAATCACTTAAACGACACATCACAAGTACCTATTTAAGATATGAATGTCATTATTAATATGTATATATGAGTGAATGTAGTTATTTATATACAGGTGTAAATATACATTATCACCTTTGTAGATTGATGTTTATAGGGTGTGATAAATGAATAAAGACACGTTCAAAAGAAGGTGATCTACACTTAAATTTGAAAGTAAAAATCCCTATACAACTATAATTTAAATATGAAAAAGAAAATTTAGCAACCATATGTTTTGTGACCAACCGTCCTTATTTGTCCGGGCATATCTCAATGTACCAATGTTTACATTTTGAGCATCACACATGACGTCATCAACAATTCGTGATCGTGTCTTTGTTTGTTAAAATTAAGGATCTTAGACGTTAACACAAAAGATATATTGTATTTTGTTGTGAGCTGTCGAAGTTTTTTATATTTTCTCCTTATCAATGTTCTGAAAGTTTATTAGTTGATTTCAAATTAGATCTTGTTAAGTTAAGATAAAAGATTATCAACGATTAGTGAATAACTAGTCGATAGTTGTGAAGAATTGCAAGACTACAAATTCATCCTTTCAATCCTTTTGTCTCCCTCTTTTTGAAAAAAATGTTGAGAGATATAATAAAAACTGTTATGTATGCAAAAAGGATATGGCTTTACATTACTAACATCGGAATTTACACTTAAGTTTGTTGTATGTAGTAAATGTTTCTGTTAATTTTCTCCTTATCAGTGTTTTGAAAATTGATTGGTTGAATACAAATTAGCTTTTGTTAAGCTGTGATGAGCAATTCGAAACAGTCGTTTAATCATTGTTCTATATTAAAGAATAACTAGCTAACAGATTTGAAAAACTGATTTAGGGTCTTTTTTTATTTTTCTCTTTGTCTTGGCGTAGCTTAAAACTTATTAATCATTCAAATTCATGGATCAACACACCAAATTCCTGAATTGACAAATCATATTAATGTTCTATACGCCGTTACTCACTTATTTTGTAATCAATGATCAATTTTTCTACTTATTTTCCTGTTTTTAATGTTATGAACGTTGGTTGGTTCTTTAGGAGCTATGAACAACTTTAATCAATTCATTATTATTGCATAGTTTGGAAAAATGAGCAAACTATCAACTAAGTGTTTCCTTTTTGTAAGTATCTTTTTGGAAGAAAAGTTGGGAGATACAATAAAGATAATAATTATAGATTATACAGGAGAAGATATATATATATTAGTCGTCAAAATATTCTGTTTTTATTTTCTATAACGTAATATATTTACTCTTTTGAATGTATTAGGAATAGATAAGTTAATATTTTATTTTTAAAAGCTGTTTCAACACTTAGAATTTTAATTTTTGTAAGAATTCAAGGATATAGTATTGTTCCGGGATGTCCAACAAATCATCTTGGCTGTGAAAACATGGATAATACATTATGTGCACATAATTTTCCTTCGAATCTCAAGGAGAGAGAAATAGATAAAGTTAATCAAAAAAGTGAGGGCCGATTAAAATTAGCCTTCAAATAGCAAGTTACCTCCATTGCTGAATTTCTTTAAATATGTTATAGAGGTGTTCTTCCTCTTTGTTATACATAGTAGTTCAATATGAAAGAAATTACGAAAAGCCATATCCTCAAAAATTAATTATAAATAAATTCAGGAAAGAATACATCTTTAAATACTGCTGCCACTACCTAGTATGGAATACTTTAACTATAATATCAAAAAAAATGCAAATTTTGTAACAAATTGTATTTTTTATGTATTTTATTAATTATAAACCCATTAATGACGATATTTTTTCCCCGTTCAGAAATCGGTGAATTTATTATTATATCGCCACATGAAGTGAGTACTAAAGGTTGCATTGCCTTAAATTTCCACAAGAAGTATCACAAGAGACGGAAAAAGCATATAAAACCCGTCCCTGTCCAATGTTGTAGGGATAATATCCTCAAGCGAGAGTAGAAATGAAGATGGTGAATGTGCCATTATAAGTGAAAACACCGTTGAGGATGTAAATGCTGAAAAAAATGGGGATGATGAAAATCAAAGTGCTAAGGTATTAATTCAGGAAATGTCAAGTATAGCCGACAAATCAGGGATCAGCTTGAATAAAGATCTTTGAGAGGAGTTAATGAATGAAAGTCGATGGACGATTGAAACTAGAGGAAGAAAGAATACTGGTATATGTCCACAACAAAAAAAGGGTGATAACCCTTTTCTCAAAAAAAAAAGAAAAAGAAAGAACCCGATCAGTTAGTTTGTTAAGGCACTCATCACCAAAG
Source organism: Lepeophtheirus salmonis (assembly GCF_016086655.4). Lineage (NCBI taxonomy): Eukaryota > Metazoa > Arthropoda > Copepoda > Siphonostomatoida > Caligidae > Lepeophtheirus > Lepeophtheirus salmonis. The sequence goes on along the minus strand of NC_052131.2, from coordinate 9,691,751 downwards.
TATCCTGGTGGAACATCAATGGGGAAGAAAAGTAAACGTTTTGGTACTAAGTTTTCGCTTGTTTTCTCATATTCATTCAGTTTTTATGACATTGGTTATCTGTTCTTTGAATGTAAATTCTCTGATAACAGAGCAAAGGAAAACAGAAATTTCAAAGTACTGTCCTAAGTAAAAGATATTACTTTTAAATACCTGCAATTAAAAATAAAAAAATCAGACAAAGTTCTTCTATATTGCGCAGAAATAAAGATGGAATGTGCTAATATCGGGTTAAAATTGATGTACTTTACATCGACATATTGATTAACAACTTTACGAGATACTATATAAATAAATATTTTAATGTCCATCATGTCTTCAATTTGAATCATGACATGACACATTGTACGTAATTTTGAAAGTTATTTGGTGGTAACTTATTTTTCAGCAAATGGTGCGATTAAATTAAGCAACGTAGTATAAATTTTTTTAGACTAGATGAAGGAGTAAGAATTTATGTACATTAAATATAATTAACGTAAAATTGATTTTCCCATTTAAGAAATGAAAGTCCAGCATTTTTCTGGGGATCTCCTTCTATATATAAAATATCCCTATTTTGAAAAAAAAATATATAATTTGTTTAGTATGCGTATCTATGTTTGTTTTAAGCACTTTGTTTATTTTTGTTTTTACATCCCTTGTTAGTATATCCCATGTGAGGATTAATCAACTAAATAGTACCCATTACATCTTCTCCTGTCATCACGCATCTATTTATAATTAAGTATGTACACATGACAAACGTTTGATCCGTCTATCTATTTGCTTTGAAAATAAATACATTCAAATAAATGAAAAATTTGTATATTTGTATTTATATTTTCCAAATTGACAAATTTCCCGTATATAATATATCAACAAAATAACATTATGTGATCGTGTTTTTTTTTTCTTCCTCTTCTTGTTTGCATTCAAATATTTATGTCTAAAGATTAGATTCTACAGAACAAAAATTTGTCAAAAAGAAAATCTTTACAGAGATTTACATAGACATGTAAAATAAAATAAAAAGATTTGTAAGCCCTTATATTCAAAATGAAACAAAAAAAAATAAAGTATATTGTTATGAATTAGATGAGGATTCTGCAAATGATTAGAGGTTGTACATTTGTATAGGAGGGGATTTGCATGGGGACGGACGCGTCTCTTTTATCGTTGGTATGATCAATCCTCTGTCATTGTTTAAAAAAGAGTCAAATTTCCAAATATACGTATGGACAACAGATATTAACAATACATTATTATTATTATGATAAACTAAACGAAACGAAACGAAGGATATGAACAGTGTGAGAAATAAAGATAGAAATATCTTACTACCCAAAATACTCTATATTTTTCTATATATATTTTTGCTCTTAATATTTCAGTGTTATTGACAGAATTTTAACGGATTTATGTATATTATATAGATGTATATGGAATAAAAATAGGGTGGTCAAACATACAAATGATGAAATAGAGGAAGGGGTATTGTACCGGATGTTACAAAAAAAGTGTACACTCTGAAACTCGTGTCTGGGTGGTTTAGTGACGGTTCGACTAAAAAGTTTAGAAAATAAATATTTTCCTTCTACTTGTCACAATTATTGTACCACGTAATCTTTTATACTTAAAGAAACAAAAAAAATGCCCAAAATCAGTTGGTAGTTCCTAACTGTGGAATTATTATTCAATAATTCTGGAAAAATGTTACAGCTTAAACATTGTTCATTTTAATGCAGCTAATCAACGTTCAGGACACTGATTAGGAGAAAAGAAGCATCAACAGCTGACAACAAAACACAGTGTCTATTTTTGTGTCATTGTAGTAACAACGTGCTGTAACCAAAAAGGTTTTTTCTACTTATTTTCTCTTACCAGTGGTCTAAATGTTTATTGGTTGAATTAAAACTAGACAAAAATGCTATATTAGATAGTGTTAATGAATAATAGCTCGAATGTTGGAAAGAATTGCCCGAATACCAATTGATTGTGGATCATCAAAATTTAGTAGTTCCATGGACTTTGACAGCCTTTTAGTTAAAGGTTAAATAACAATTTATAATAACATGGTAGATGATTTCAATGTGACGTCATCATTCCGAATGACCCGTCCTTGAGAAGTAAATGTTTATATAAAACCATTAAGTTTTGGTTTTATAAACAATTAGAAGAAGTTTACTAAAGAATCATTTGAAATTTAACCATTTCCTTCCAGATATGCGATCTGTAACATCTTTGAGAGTTCTACAACACTATATCAATAAACCTTTAGACAGGGTCCTAAAATGGTAATTAAAAGATGACAATTTGTCCTACTTAAATTTGACATTTCCCAGTTTTTTGATCCGTTGGATTATTTTAAGTTTAAGACGGTCTAGCATTCCTATATTTGTTTCGAGTTCAATATTTGAACCATTGGCACAGTTAGCAATAGAATAACAATTGTATATTGTAGGTCGTGATCCTCAATCTTTTGGTGCTCCATAGCATTACACCTATTGCTGCTAAATTCTTAAGCCAATGTCTTTGGTTTGAACAATTGAGTTGGGGTAGCCAGAACAATAACAATTAATAAAATATGATAGGATATATCTGTCCAATGTACAAAGACGGTGGGAAACCATGTACAAGCGGTTTTAGGAGATTTATTAACCTCCACCACCCACCCAAACCCCACCCCCAAAAAAAAAAAAACTTTTTCAAATGCACTCCCCCAATTTTTTTAGTCAATAGCAATAATTACAATCATAGATTAAGAATTTATTGAAAAAAATATTTTTTTAAATATATTCTTCATCAAGCCATGCAGAGACAGATAAAAGGAACTTGTGCATCCTCCTGCACATAAATATTCAAAAGATTGCTCACAATAATTAATTATAAATAAATTTTCTTAATTAAATACTTTTTGAACACGTGCCCCGAACATTTTTGCTCAAGAATCACATTTGAAATCATGGATTTAACACTATTAAGCCATATAAATCATATTTGATAAATGATTTTTTGAATCCTTTCTTGAATTGAGTGAAAAACTTCCTCCTTAAATTATTTCCCAAAAATTACCAAAGAATGTCGACTTATTTGAGTTATGTATCTGAATTTATTTATTGTGACATTGATCTGTCATAATTGAATGGGATCGTGATGTTAACCTATATAATATTCCTACAAAGTTTTAACAAAATCGATCTGTAACTTTTTTGCTAACAATAATTACATACAACCCTTGGCGAAAACATAAACTCTATTCAACTTCGTTGGCGGAAGTAAATATATAATCAATGGATCATTTAATATAAAAAATGCGAGCTTCTTACTTATGACCTTCTAGTGTAGCAAACGTCATCCAAAAAGTGCTAAAATTACAAATATAATGCTAGAGACCGTGAAATATGGAGAAATTAGTTCATTTTTTTCTTTAATACACATCAACGAAAACGGTCAGTCAGTTATCTTAGTGGGCGTTATAGGCCTAAGAATATACTCTTAAAAGAAGGTTTATCTCCAAAATTACTTGATACATGGGCTTCATGAAACTTCCCTTTTTTCTTTTTTTTACATTGACCACCCTACTCATACATTTACATACTAAAATAGGAGTACTAACAATAATAATAATAAGAAATATGGAAAATAAAATGCGAAAGACATTCATAGAAATAAGAAATATGATCTAAAAAGTTCTTTTTTTTCCTTTCTTTCTTCAACGGAATAATTGTGTAAAATAATGACCAAACGTTGACCGAGTTTCATCTAAATATACTAAAAGAGAATCGTTGGAACAAGAAGGGGGGGGGGGCTGTTTTTATATTTTTTTTTCTTGTTTTTTTTTTATTATTATTTTATGTCCAATGGAAATATATTTTCTATGTAGTAGTCGTTGATATATGTAAATAAATATTAGACTGTCCCAGTTTTGAGCTACTGTGTTCAAATTTTTCTGTCGGAGAATTAAATAACTGACTTTGGCCAATTTTGAGATCATTTTATTTAAAAAAAAAAAATAGGTCAAAATTTCCTATTTTTAAGGCCGTCACCAATGGCGTGTAGAGAACACATCCCCTAATTGATCCAAAATATTTATTTTTTAGAAAAAATATCATTTTTTTTTAAACAGAAAATATCCTACTAATTATGGATTAAGCGAAGTAATATTATAGCAAAATTTAATTCTAATTGAAGAAATAGCTGTTGAACAGCAATAGAACATTGTATCCTTAATAAAACAGAGCAACCGTCCATCATTGGATATATCATAGACTCCATAACTTATGAAACATCTGTTACAATTACCAGAGGTAAGGATTTGTTGTGACTTAACTTGGACTTGAGTTGATATTGTGATTTTTTCATCCAGTCCAGTTCAAGTCCTCAGATAATAAAAGAGACTTTAAAGAGTACTTTATATGGAGTGAAAAACCAAAAGGACCTTCGAGTCCCAGTCAAGTCGTGAGTCTTTGATTTTGTGATTTAGTTGAGTTCCAAGTCTTCAAAATACAGAGTTCCACCACTGTCAAATTCAAAAATATAGTAAAAGTAGGCTTTTTGTTTCATAGCATTATACTTAGACGGCTTAAAAATGAAAACTTTCAACCTACAAATCCCATTTAGTTTTTCAAATTAGAATGGTACATACCACGTCAAAAATTTCATGAGAAGCCTCAAACTTTGGCAATGTCAGTTTTTTCATTGTCCCTAGCAGAAAAAGTTTATGCGTTGGGGGAGGGGGGGTATTGCCCAAAAAATAGGACAGTCTAATACGTATACATCTATCTATGAATTGATATTAATATATGAATGTATTTCATGTGAAAGAAGGAGTGTTATTTATAGATTTTAAAATCTTTCTTATTTTTAAATACATTCGGAAGAAATGAAAAGGAACTACCAAATAAATTATTGAACTATGAATGATTTGATCCTTGAATTATGAGTTCTCTCTCAATTTTTTTTTTCTGTATCAAATGATATATGAGAAGAAGTTTTATTTACATAATATTTTAATGGGAAAAATGATTTATATCAGTTCGATTCATTCCGTGATTTGTATAAAATCAATAACTCTTAATACCGTTGGATATCTTGAAAAATACTTGATTCATTACTATATGGTTTTCTAATAGCCAGCAAAATGTTGTACAAATATCTTAAATTAAGTTTTGTACATAATTACTGCAACATTTTTAACCTATTGCGTTTGTTCACTTAAGAATAATCTCTTGTTGTTGCCTAATTGAAGTAATTAGTCAAATTCATGGATTATCACAGCATGTTCTACACGGTGTTGCCTCACTAACATAAAAATGTACTCATTATTTTGTTGTCAGCTGTTAATTTTTCTACTTTTTTTTATTATTATCCTTTCACAAATACAAAATAAGTCGGCTAGAATATTTTTTCCGGAACTTAGTCTGGTTAATTTGTATTATTAGAGAAATTTTCTCAATTTTTATAAACAAATTATTCTTATTAACTCTTTTTTTACGTCACAAATCACAATTAAATTAGCCAAAATGGATTGTCACTTTAAAAGAATGAAAAATTGATAGATTATGTTTCTAAGGCCGTATTGGAACAATGTTTGTAAAATAAATCAAAGTACTAAAATTATTTAGTTTCTTAAATAATCCCAAAAATTTGAATACAATGCATATAATGGACTGAAATATGTCTATGAAATATTAGTTTATGTGTACAAATGAAGTAACATAATGTATTGGGATTTTTTACATTTTTTTTGTTTTTGTTCAAGATTATTTTTATGTTGATGCGCCTCTTATGTTTTCTTCATTCACTTTTTTGAAGAGACAATACAATGAAGATTTTATTTGACATCTGTTAAATATGTGATGAGTTAATTTAAAAACAATCTTAAGCAAAAATGAAGAAAAGTGTAAATGTCAAAAAAAAAAATTATATCATATATATAGATTAATAGTTTATAAACACATTTCGCTGAATTATAGGCTTTGTATTCCCATTTTTAGTGTGAATTAAGATACATAAAAAGTATTAATCAATCTATAAATCCGTCATTTGATTTATGAGACCCCAATATAGCCTTTCAAATAAAAAGTATTCATTTCAAATTATTTTAATGAGACAATGAATTTATGTTATTGTAAATGCAATTTGCAGTGTCCCCAAAGGTTTCACAAGAATCATTTGTCAATAGAAAGGGACAATAAATTGATCGATGAATAAAAATATAATTCAGTGTCAGTTTTGCACAAATTAATTCTATATTACTTTTCTGTTGGCGAAGCAAATATCTAGATTACTTGTTTGTCCTTTGTATTATATCTTCATTTTGGTATTTATTACTTAATTTGTTCCAGGTTGAAAAAGTTTGGTTGCTATCATTTGTTTAGCATGTTGAGATTAATTTGAGTGGATATATTTTTGTAACAGCTTTGTCTTCATTCATCATCATTTGCACACTCCGGAAAAGGATTTAAATAACATATTGTGTTTTTAACTGATATTGCTTCTTACTTCTTTTTCATGTCGATAACTTATAATAATAAAAAAACACGGAAAAGGATATTGTTAAAAAATAATTCAGGAGTAAAAAGATTGCAAGATATTACATTCTTTGATGGTTTAGTTATTTTTGTAGTTCTGGTGTCATATATCAGACTCATATAACTTTGATTATAAGGGTGGATTTTTACAACACGTGCCCTATTTTTAATTACAAATATCGTTACAAATCGAAACTTCAGTTGACATCATAACCAGTTATGAAAATAATAATGAAATTGAAAATTCACATGGTCGCCTGACAGTTTGAAGAATGTTTGGAAGAAGAGGAGCTTAGCTATCATGACGTTTCATGAAGGAAATAAACAAAATCCCACTCCGTATCTAACAAGGACATTGAGATAAATTTTTCCAATGGCGCTACTCAATTTTAAACCGAGTCCATCAAGGACTTTTACATTTATAACTCCACATCAAATCTTCAATGTTACTCTTAGTCATTCACGCTCAAGTGATTACTCTATATTTATTGTTCTCTCTTCATATAGCTTAAATCAAAATAATTAATGTAGGTTTAAGCCGGTGGGCAAAAAATCCTGCTATATAGTGTAGCTAGACATAATGAAAGGTTAAATTTTTATTCTCTTTCTGGAGGAAAGGTTGAGAGATACAAATTACCAAAATAGGTATCGGTACTTTAATACTTTTTTTTTTCATTTTTTAAGGCACGGAGTTTTTTTTTTTTGCATAACTATTGTCCCCAATGAGGAATTATATGGCTCTACCAATTCAACCCCCTTCCCCCTCAAAAAGAAAGCAGGGCTCTCTTATGACATTGTTTTAGAAGACAAAAAAATATTCATATAAAATTATTTCTTTGTGAATGTTTTACTTTTAAAGTAAATTTCAAAGAATTTCACCTAATAACGTTGCTTTTTTTTAAATATTAATTTATATTTCTAAACTTAAAATGAGGCATTTTTGTCTTCTGTTCCCTATGACCTCATTTATACCATCTTGACGTAGAGTTTAAGTTGATGTGGATCTTTGCTGACTTACGTAAGGGAAAAGTATCATAGTTCCTCTTCAACATAACTTACATGATAAATTCCAGGGGGTTGCAATCAAGCGAATAAGGAAGCCAAAAAATCTTCAGGATAAAAATGTTCTAAGTTGAGCGCACACTCCAACCAGACAAATTTGAAATTTGTTAGGGAGTGCTCCTTCTTGTTGGAAGCAGAATATAGTTCTTGAAAGGTCCTATTAGATGAATTGCAGTACCTTTGTTTTCATTAAGTCCAGGCAGTTGACCTTGTGGGTCTTAACACTTTCAGGGACACAGAAAAGAGGTTATTTTTGCCCATTCGAGAGCATAGTTTAGGACATACAATGATGGAAGCTGAATTTCAAAGGTTGTTTAAAATTACAAAACTTCAAAAAGTGCATTTTTATCAACTTTTTCTAAAAGAGGAATAGATATGGTGAACAATTTTGCTGTCACGTCATATTTTCTATTTCTATCACAAAATTTAAGACAAAGTCAGTGGAAAGGCAAGATTCGATGTCTCCAACCTTTGAATAATAAGGAAAGAACTTCTCTGAGCGAAATCAAGAATATATTATTCGAGTAGGAGGAGAGGACGCCACACTCTTTCCAGTTATTTGGACAATGAAAATTGAATTCATACCTAGGTCGGGATTCATAGCTTGCAAATCCCTTCCCCATTTTGTGGTGCTAATTCTCCAAATAACTCGAAAGAGTCAAGACCTCACTCTTCCTGCTACAAAAGTATAGGATTTGCTTCGCCTCGCCTAGCAAAGTTATTGCCTTATTATTAAAAGGTGCAATCATTCAACATCAACATTTTGGGTACACTGCCTCGAATTTCGAGATAGAAAAAGAAAACATGACTTGTATGCCATACCAGGGGCGCCGGAACCATAGGGGTCAAAGGGTCATTAGCCCCCACTTTTTTAAACTAATATACATATATTACTCCTATATGAATAAGACTGTAAAGTTGTATAACTATGACGTCACTATTATATAATCCCCCCACCCCTTTTGAAATACATTCCGGTTTGCATATTGATTATACAGTCAATATTATTCTTTGTTTTTTTGCAATGGTATTTAAATAGTTTTAACTTATATGTAAGCTTCTAAAAGACATGATTATAATTAACTATAGTCATTAGTATCTTTGTACAATATTATATAGAGGGGAGTTGATTTTAATCCAGGTCCATTGAGGATTTTCTTTCTTTTTTCATATAAATATAATCATGGAGTGGTAATCCTTTTTCTTCCTTGATTTTAATCTATAAATAATCATTTTCTTATATTTTTCTTGTTCCTTTTGTATAATAGGTGAATTACCAAACGTATGACCCAACAATATTCATAAAATACATTTTGTATCGATATCGCTAGAACACTTAATTTATATAAACATAAAGGTGAATAACTTTTGTAATACTAATTTAATATCTTTTATATCATATATAACCTATTGAGTCAACTGAACACCTTTAAACATTTTATGTAAATTAATCAAGCAACGTTTATCTGTCTGTGTGAAACACAGGCACAGGGTGTACTGTATATGTACAGTGCCTCCTGGTGTATATGATGCATATATTATCATGAAAGAAATAACAATAAGTCGTATTTATAAATTATTTGCATAGATTACGACCCTGAACAATGTATGTATAATAGGCATTGCTGTTTCCTAAGGTTAAAGCTGTTTATCTATTTATAAACATATGCCTATGTATACAGTAATAAAATGAGGTATCATAAAACTTATAAAGGAACGCAGTCCTTTAATTCCTTCCCGCCCTTCCTTTGTATCAGTACCTCGGTTATAGACAGTTGTACTTGTCCAATAAATGAGATGCATCTCGACAGTCATAGATCCTTTTTAAAAGTGCAGTTGCTTTAAGAACAGGTATCTCTATTATTGATATTAAAAAACATTGACCATGCATGACCTTTAAAGCCTTAAATATCTATAGAAAAGATGTTGACAATGCTCTGTTTGATTACAAGTGTGGTCTGTCAACACAAACGTAAGCAATCTTTTTTCTTTTTCTTTTTTCAATGTTGAATGTGAATTATATTTGTATTCTGTAACTAATGATTGTCAATTTCTATCAACAAATTATTCTTATCAATTCTTTAGAGGCGTCGCAAATTGTACTACTTTGAGTAGCAAACGTTTATTGTACCAATGAAATCATTCAAAATTGATAGATTTTTATATTGACCAGGAATATATTTGATTACAGAGGGGGTTAACTTTGAAGTGAAGGTGGTAATTTTTAACCTGTCTCGAGGTTCTACGGTTATTCTATACTAATCAATTATGTGTGGGGTGTAATTTGTAGATTTATTAAAATTATTCAACATCTGCGAGTGGGAAAACTATCAACAGATCCTTAGATGGATCACACCCATCTGTAGATGGAACAAATTGGTAGATGAATCACTATAAATTTAGTATACATAATTGCAGTCAATTTTCTGGTACGAATTTATACTGGACTCATGAAAAGTCTTAAGACTTAAATCAACAAATAAATAATTATACGCCTTAAATAAGGTTTAAAGATATCACTCAACTCAAATACCATTCCTTACGTGAATTTTTTATGGAGTTTTAACCCGTCAGGAAATAACGATAACAAAAATTTGGATTTTACTCTGAATTGCAAAGTAGGGACTTTCACAAAAAAAACTGACCCTATTTTTTAATTGTTCTAAAAACAAATTCCCGAATTGTATTGCGTTTAATAATAATACTCAATATATTGCATAGTATTTTTCAACAAATTATCCGCTCACGGTTTAAATTAAGGACTAAACTATGTATTTTGTATAAAACTTTGATAAAATTTTGTGCTAGACAATGTCAGTTTTCACACAACCTCCAAAAGTGTCTTTTAAACATGGAATACACGAATACACAAGAAAAGGATAAGAACAAGTGGAAACATTTTCTTCATTCTATTCATTAATTGTATGTTCCTGACTCATTTTCTATAACTTAATATAATATTTAATGACTCCATTGATTTTTATATGAATGGATAATTAAAGACTATTTTTAACATTTGTTTAACTCATAAAACTTATCAAATTATATTTTTTTATTTTGTGAGAATGATAGATTATTGTATTGCTCTCGGATACAAAAAAAAACCATCAGAGCTGTAAAAAAAAAATAGAAAACATATTATGTCCACATAAGTTCCAATTAAATTTCAAGAAGAGATAATGATTTTCAAAAAAGTTAGGGCAGCTTAAAGTTATCCTTCAAAAATCAAAAAACCTTTGAATTTGAAAGAGAGTTTTGCACCATCAGAAATATAGTAGTTATATTTGTGAGCAATTTCTATGAAGACATATGGAACTTCCATAATCTCAAAAATTAATTATAAATTTAGAAAGCTATATTGGCGGCTGCCACTACTCAGCAAATGTAGATGAAAGATTTAATACATATAATATCAAAGAAGAATGAAGATTTGTTGATATTTTCTGTATCAAAGCAAACATGATTGCTTGGAAAATGCTCTCAGTATTCATAATACATTATATTATAGAAAATTTGGATCATATTCAGTAAAGTAATTAGCGAAAAAAAATTCGGAAGAAAGGCTACTGACCAAAAAAAATCCAGATTGAATTATGCATGGTAAATATTTCTAAGTAAATAATATATGAAATATAAGTCTTCTATTAATAAAATAAATTTTGTTTCCCAAGTTTTTTCAGTAATTATATTAGTTTTTATGTTAAAAAGTATTATCAACCGTATTATGGATGTCATTTCTCGAAAAGTGTTCAAGATAACCAAATTAAAAAAAATATTGTATGATCTACTTATGTTTAGACGACTAATGTATTTGTTTCTTCTTGTTTTCCAATCCTTGTTTTTGTATCCATTGGTTTTAAATAAGGAACATTAATAATAATATTCAGGAAGTGAAATCAATATCTTATCAAAGACGACAAAGGGACCTTTCCCAAATTTTTCAATTATTTATTTCCATTTTTTACTTATTCACTTGTGTATGTACTCTACAAGTGAGAACCAAGGTTGATAGCACCTATGTGCGTACTACTCCCTGCGGCTCGGCATGAAAGAAAATACTGACTATAATACATCCTAGTAATTGCTACAAAATAACAATAATACTAAGGTGGATTACATATGTATTATGTACATATAATATCCATATAACAACGAACCGACCCAAAGGAAGGTGTCGTCCATAATAGACGATAATAATAAATATAAAAAAGAGAGAGAAAATCAGCATGAGACTAATGTCACTGATTCATGTAGGAATTCTTTTTTTGTTATTTTATTTTCATTTAAGCGCATAGGTATCTCTACAACATGGATACATATTTCCCTTTCAACATGAATAACAACAAACATGGTACACCATTTTCTGGGTACCTACTAGTTTTGAGACTCGGTCCGAGACCGAATATAAATATATTTCTTTTAATTTGGTCTTAAAGGATTTTTTCCTGACAGATATTTCGTGTCAGATTCCAATCTCAAACCGTTTTACTAAAAATTATTAGGGTCTCAGACCGGTCAAAGATTTTCACACCGACAACCAACACTAGTATATAATAATTCCCTTCCAGAATGAAAACAATAAACATGGTACACCATTTGTAGATATATAAGAAAAGAGAGAGAAAGAGTGACGTGTGTCATTTTTTGGGATTTGATTTCGAGGTTCCATGTTTGTTCGTTTGTTTGTTTTGAAATCAGGATGTTCTCATCATTTTATATATTTATTCCTTGATTTTTGTGAAAGTATTCCATAATTAAGGAATGAAAATAACTAGAGATATGAATTTTGTCGAAATCCTTTAAGAACTTTGAGAAATGCCACTCTTTTCAGATATGTAAATCATAAGCATTTTTGGTATATAAAAAAACTGATTATGTTACTGAGCTGACAATTTAAAAAATGTTTGGGGTGAGAACCGCTTAGCTGTCATGACAATTCATTAAATTACCTCTGAGATGCAGAAAATAAAGATATGGCCAAATCTGTATCATGCAAGTACATAGGGAGGATTTTTTAATCCTCAATTCTACTTTTATTCCAACAAGGACTTATAGTTACTCTCCGTCATTAATGAGAAAAAACACTCGTGGTTACACTTCATACTTAAATTATTTATATTCAATAATAAAATCATAATGATAACAGTCTTAGAAATTAAAAAACATTGATCCGTTTGACAACCACAACAAAACTCGAACGTTAAAAAATGCTTAGAATTTCTAACTATTTTCATACCAAAGTGAGCTTAAGTAGATTCCTTAGTTTTATTGGAATATTGGATACTTGCAACATGTCATTTTTATGATACCACAGATGACCTTAGTCAATTGTATTCATTAATGACATATGCAATTTGTTCTTGGTCTGTTGTAGAGATTTGTTTCTAAAGAATTGTTTATTTTTATTGCTCACACAGTTGATATTATGAAAAAAAAGTAAATTATTTATTAAATCAATAAAGCCTTTCCAAAGTTTCATTTACGATTCCCTGAGACACGCTGTGTATAATTATAATAATTAACTAAGACTTATATTATGAAATAATTAAATACAGGATTACTAAGGAAATTTCCCGTAGATGTAAAACCCCAAGAAATATTAAGGAAACGAGATGCCAGAAAAGAAACCCTAGTACATACCTACATAAGTAGATAATTAATTGATGATTCTCAGAAAGGGTATACTCATTGCCCATATAATATGAAGGTACCTATAACTAAAATTAAATGATCCGTTGAAAATGCGTTATTATTACCAACTCAAAGGATCATATGGAGAAGTAAAATAAGAAAGGAAGACTAACACCAAAATTCCAAGTTGAATGTTTTATATCCCAAATCTAATTTGCTGTTGTCAATGAATAATAATAATAATACAAAAAAGTCCATGTGAATAACAATCAATTTATATCCGTTTAACGATGGAATTTCCGTCCTTGTGAGCTTTTTATAACTGAGGAACTTTGCAAATCGGTAGTTACTTTGTAAAAAAGCTACTACCTACATAGTTTGGAAAAAGTTGAGACTTTTACGTGTATGCATATAGTGTTAAAACTCGATCCGAAACATATATTTTTATCGGTTCAGTCTTAGTTCATTTTCCTATAACAATTTATACCAATATTTTGGTCGAGAATAATATTTTTCGGATCATACATCAAAATGTAATCGTTTTTAAATCATAAATCCATTTTTTCGGTATTACTCTATCAACCAATTTTCACCCCGTACCCGTTACAGGAGTTTTTAAGATATGAAACACTTCATATGACGTCATATAATCACACCTATACTATTTCCTTGAGAGATCTCCGTATTGAGGGATTAAAAATCAAGTCATTTAATCATTTAACGTATGGAAAGCATGCATGAATGAGGCTCATTTTCTTAATATCCAACCCTGATTTATTTTTTCTATCATGTAAGTATGTAGTAGATTGGAGACTCATTCCCCCCCCCCAAAAAAAATGGCTTTTTGGTTCGGTCAGTATTGCTTTTGAGATCAATTTGGACTAAAATTTCGGTCGAAACCGTCGAGCCTCAGGCCACATGAACCAACACTCAATATTTTTTCAATGATAGATGATTTTTTAAATCTCCCTCTAGGGACTGATATTCTCCCCCTTTTCAGTGAATCATGTTGTACACATATGAAACACTTAGTATGACGTCATTATACTAGCGATATTCACAATTTAAAAACACAGATAACGTCATAACAAATCCGTCTATAAAATGTGTATTAACATCATTTTAAATTAGACGGGTCTAGACAGACTTTTCTTACATATGAGACTGGTCCATACCAAATTTCTTTAAATACCTAATTATTTCAAAAATTATATAGGTCTCAGACCTGTTTAGGATTTATAGATAGAAGAACAATACTAATAAATATTCGCAGTCACATCTATAGATATTCTGCATTTAAAAAATATTTGCGAAATCAACTATCGAATGTTCGCATCTACTGTTCTCTGGACGACTAAGTTTTATTTTGTTTTGTTGTTGGATTAATATAATGTGCCTTCTATTGTTTTTACATCGATGAATATGAAATTACCGTCATAGCCCAAAAACATTTCTGATGTAGTCTACAAAGTGTTTTTAAACCATTTACATGATATAGTGTTCTAATTTGCATTGAAAATTCCTATAAAAGACAAAAACATAAACTATAGTTTATAAATAGATGTTCAAAAATATTTAATTATTTATGTATCTTGATTTGAATTGGAAAAAATGCCTTGCAAGTATTAAATAAATGTCAAAATTTAACCTCTTCTGTAATAGTCTAATAAATTTATCATTTTTGATCACAATGACAAAAAAGCATAGTATGTTATAAAGTAAAGAGATACAACTTCATTTTTTTTTAAAGAACACTGATATAATTTATTTTTTGTAAAGTGATTTAAGATTTACTGCTCGAAAAAATATTTTTATAAGTATTCAACTATCGAAGTTAATTGACAATTTATGAAATAACGCAATTTTTAGGACACAAAGTAGATTTTTTGTTAATTTTGAAGGTAATATTAATGGTTCGCTTGATATAAGCAATCAGGGGCATACATCTTAATTCAAGGATAAAAATTTTGTTGGCTAGTGTAATCTAAATTTTACAAATATTTATTAATGCAAATATTTGCAAAAGTGGATATTTCCCTCCACTTAAATAAGCGCATTTTTAATACCTCACTAGAAGCCATGTAGTTAATTGATTAAAGCAGTGATAATCATCAAATTATTTATATTTTAAACTACTGAATCATAAGGTGATTTAACCTGAATATGATCCACACAAGCACAGCAAAAAATAATAATAGTTGGCAATGAATAAAACAAAGAACTTTATTTGCAATGAATAAGAAAAAAATATAAGAACATTAATCATTCTGTGAATTAAAGAAACACAATTCAATTTTCTCCTCCTGCATTCTTCAAGACACAGCTATGTAGGTATTTAGGCATATACCTACAAGGTGCATGCATCTTCATAAATAAATACTTAAAATGATGACGATGTTAAAATCAATTTAATACACACATCTTCTTAAA
Source organism: Lepeophtheirus salmonis (assembly GCF_016086655.4). Taxonomy (NCBI): domain Eukaryota; kingdom Metazoa; phylum Arthropoda; class Copepoda; order Siphonostomatoida; family Caligidae; genus Lepeophtheirus; species Lepeophtheirus salmonis. The sequence goes on along the minus strand of NC_052131.2, from coordinate 9,676,074 downwards.
ATTGTGTGCTACGATAAAAAGAAAATCAAATCCTCTTTAATCAAACACCATGAGTGTATCTAAGTATTTTTGAATCATCTTTTATTTAATATATTCATCATTGTCATAGAAATATGTGAAAATAACATAACATCCCTACAACAATATATCTACATACATATTATTATGTGAGATATGTAGTCATGTTTGATGACAGACATGTCATTCATGATTCTGAAGAGTTTATTGTTCTTTATCAGCATTACAATATGTCAACCAGAATGAGCACTCGGATGAGCGCAAATCTTACCTTAAATATTTTTGAGTTTTGTATCTCAACTTGCTCAATAATTATGTAGATGTTCCCTAACTCTGTCTTGAATCTTCTTCCTGTTTTGCCTATATATTGGGCGCCATCATTGGGCTTTAAGCAAATAATACAATAGACTATTCCAGTTGTCTGACAGTCAACCAAATGACTAATATGTACAACAGCTTTTGATTTATAGTAGTACAGACTCCTTTGTTAATATTCAGAAATGGGCAGCAATTGTATTTGTCCTTTTTGAGCCCAATATTTGACCTGGTAGGTATATTACGTGAAGGTTCTGGAACTTTGGCATTAAATATCATAGCTTTAAGAATTCCTAGTTGTTTAAATACAACCATTAATAGAAATGGGAAGATATTTTTAATTGTAGGATACCTCACAATAATGTGTTCCAATGTTTCTAAATAATCTGGGAAACACTTGGTAACTGTGGGTAATAAATGATGGGAAATACAACCCCATTACACTACACTTTGACACTCAGTTTGACTGTTTTTTCTCTTGGTATGGTCATATCTATGTTCAAAGAGTCTTCAAAAGTTCTTCTAGAGTAACTTCTACTTATCACAATCTTCTTCAGTTCTACCATTTTTGGTTTTCTTTGTTCAAGGCCACAGCATATCCTAACAATTCTGAGGGTCAGACTGTAAGGAATGCTTTTAGTTTTTTTCAAAGGTCTTGAAATAATTTCTTCAAAAATAAAGTAATAATTTTTTTAAAAAGAATCCCAAATCTTCCTGCAAATTTTGTTTGCAAGTTCGGTTATAAAAGTGATTCAAAAAGTTCAAGAATATATACCATTTATAAAAATTTAAATTATATAAAAAATATCATCTCACACTAGTTTTCCTCTCTAAAAATATTTGTGACAACCCTGGTACCTCATAGAATTAAGAGTACTACTCCTTGGATATATGTCTGGTTACAGTGCTGGTCCAAAGTATGAAAAAAAAATATAGGACATACTAATAGTAAAGTTGACAGAGACTTGAGTTTTGACTGAAAGAAAGAAGAAGAACAGTTGGTACTAGTATCTTTATGAGTATCGTTAATTATTTATTGTCAATAACAAAAAGTTTATAGAATGAAACAGAGGAACCAAATAGCCGTTTCAGTCGTGTTCCCTCTCCACAACTAAAGGCGGAACCCTAATTATATGGTAATATCTTCAATGAAATTAATTTATAATTATGTATGCCCGGTGTCCATCGATCAAAGTGCAAGTTTACACACAAAAATACAAGTTTTGAGTCAGAAATGGCATATGTACGTACATTAGTATACTCAGTCATACATAACGCCTTTTTGGCACATATATTAAATTTTCATGCAGTTGAATAGAATTATATATGTGGATAGGTTGTAACTAAAAAATGAAATAAATTATGTTAAATGAATAACTTATAGTAATAATTATGATGTAATGATTGAAATTCCATTTGATTTTGATGTAATTTTTATCTTCTTTGATGAAAATGACTAATTAATCATTAGGAAGGAATGAAGTTAATTGGGTACAGTTCATTCAGTTGTAAATAAGTAATATTTTTTCTATCAAATTTAAATATTACCTTTAAATTAATAGTTGGTACAAATCCAACTTTCACACAGCGTAGGGGAGACCGTGGACATTGCAAAAATGCTTGCTTTTGCCTCAATTACTTGGAACCCACTCAATCAGAGGCTGCAAAATTTGCCATAACATACCAACGTATGTTTGAGCGGTCATGCATTTCCACGTTATTCTTTTCAGAAGTGATCTTTCTGGTAAATACAGAGCAGCTATATTTTTGCCAGTGGTACAAAGTGAGGAAGTACATAGAACATTCTTCATCTGAAGACTCCGAACTTATATATTAGCATGTCCATATTTATTGTTGTAATTGATTGTTCAAAACCAAAAAAGTATATAATCCAGGAAAATAAAGGTCCTTTGTGGCATTTAGATCTAACCGGTATTACCAGCGTTAAAGATACAAATATATATTTAAGGGACACCGAAGTGATACTGTACATATAAGAAACAAGTTGGAATGATTTTTGCCTGAAAGAGACCTTTAGAAAATAAGTACGCCAAAAAAAGCCTGCTTTAATGAGTGGACATATTGCAAATTTAATAAATAATTTATTAGCTACATTATGTAGAACCCTGCAGAAAAGAATCACACTGAAATTAATAACCACCAATTTGCAATATTAAGAAATTTGTTTGTAATTATCCTACTTTTCTCAAGCCAAATTGATCTAGAACAAAAATCAAGCAGTTTTATGGGATATTTAGTTCACATTAAATTGATATAATCCAAATATCCCTTTTTTTCTTTAGCATCAAATAGTATTCAATTCAGTTATTAAGTCTTTCTTAATATTTTTAAATAAATAAGTTTAAAATGAAGAAATTTCCCATAAATGTTGATTAAACTCCATCTAATGTCTTTAATAATTACAAAAAGACTTAACACCTTAATTGAATAAAACTGGATGCCAATGATAAACACTAATATTTGAATATAATCAAATTAATATGTACTAAAAATCCCAAGTCACTATAAAATGGTTGTGGTAAAAATGTTGGGAACAAAATTGTTGGGGTTATATCTTTGAGTGGTAAAATCGTAGGATACATTATCATTTTGAGACAAAATTGTTGATAGTCATTTCATTGCAAGACAACTTTATGGTATGCATTTGTATTACAATATTAGGACAATTAAAATAATCAATGATAAATAAAATCAACTGCAACCACTTCCCCGATCATCATGGATACCTGCTATTATCCAAAAATACACCCGGTTCTCAGGTTGTACATGTGAACTGCTAGTCTCTGAGGCAAATTAAACTCTACCACTGACATGCTTCTAAGCAACAAGAACCCTTTCTAATACACTACAAAACACCCCAGCCTAGGATTTGTGTTGGTGATCTGCTGGGTCCTGAGGCAGGTTAAACTCCACTGCTGCCGTTTCTATGAGTATCGAGAACACATTCTTATATCCTAAAATACACCCTGGCCCACAGTTAGTGTAGGGGAAATTGAAGATGATATTACCTACAACAATTTTGTCTCGTAATGATAATGCACACCACGATTTTACTACACATAGCAAATATCCCCACGATTTTGTCCGTAATCTTTTTACTACATAAAAATATATAATATAAAATAAAACTAGGCAAAAGACGGATACATTTTTAATAAAAAGTAAGGTATATGTCCTTTTATTTGTTGGTCTAAATCGAAATCCCATAGTTCACTAATTTCCTTAATATTACGAAGAAAGGGTTTTATTTATAAAACACTTGATTATTTAGGTCCCCAAAATAGCCGACATCAATTGACGTCACATGAATAAGCTCTTTTTTTTGTCGAAAGGAGAGGTTATGAAGATTTCATTGTGTGTTGGTCGTTAGATATCTTCCTTTACAAATAAAATAACTTATCAATCTGATCATATTTGTGGGTATCGTTTTTTTTTTTTTTGTTTTTTTTAACCAGACAAAAAAAACGAAAAAATTAAATGAATAGGATTTATATTACATACATATTATAATAACATTAAATAATATATATAAAAGATCCTCGAGATTCATTGCATTTGGCAACACAGTCCTCTTCATAATATGTACTCTCTGTGCTTTTCCAACGCCGTCCCTGTAATTAATTAATTAACCAAATCCATCTTATATTTGTTATTTTGTAAGTGTAGTTTGTTTTTCGTGAAAGAATGATTAAGGAGGAAAGTGAGAAAACATTTAATTTGAATGGAATTACAAAAAGAAACATTTAAGATTGCCAAGAGGAGGTTAGAAATTACTTAAATACATATAGTTATGAGTCCGTCAACACAAAAGTAATCTAGAATTATTTTTGTTCTTTTAAATTGAGTGTAATTACATTTTTATTATTCACCTATAACTATCGTCTATTTCTATTAAAAAATATCCTTATAAACCCTTTAAAGGGGTCACAAATTTCACACAAATTTTTCAAAATTGATCGTTACAACAACTAATGAGAATTTTATAGATTTTATTCGGAAAGCCATATTGGAGCAAATATAAGTTTTATTTTCAATTAAATGAAGGATTTAAACTATATTTAAAACTCTAGGGTATCTGAAATCGTCCCCAAAATTCAAATATAAAGCCTTAATTGTCCGAAATATTCCTTTAAAATATGGGACTGTATATAAGATATTTGATGGGAGAAAATAAATTGGACATTTCTCATTTTCTTGATTCTTATTCAATATTATTTTTATGTTGACCTACTGCACATTTGAATTTTTTAATAAAACCTACCCACCTATACATCATTCAAATTTGTTTTTAAATTATAGGACGTCTTGGGGACTTAGACTCAAGACTTGCAACTCTACTTGGACTCGAGTCCATTTTGTTTGAAAGTTTTGCAACTCAACTTCATCTCACAACGAGATCTTTCTGGCTTGACTTGCACTCCAAAACTAACACTGGACTTGTACTTCAGACTTTATTGGATTGCAGACCCTTTATAATAAATTCTTTTAAATACATTTTTCCATCTTTTTAAAGAAATTTTTTACATACCTCTTTAAAGTGCTATATAAAATAAGTGTCCGCTTTTTATATCAAAGATTTTTTTAAGCAAAGCATATCAAAGCCAGTCGTATATTATTTACTCAAAGGAGTTAAATTAAGTCCATGGCTTGTACAACTCATAATATGAAGCAATATTTCACGTAAAAAAAAACTTAAGTGAACTCATAACTTATGAGTACCAAACACCATCATCAATCCAAGAAGCTCACAAAGTCATTGACTGTTGTCTAACGAGTTAAGTATATTCTCGTAAGAATAAATATGACGTAACTGCTCATTCGACCATATTCATGATAGACTAATTATTTTCAAATTCCTATCTCTGACGTAACAACTAATTAGTAATAGAACGGTAAAGTTCAAAGCGACCACATAAAAGAAAAGTTTCTGTATGGAGTTTCACTAAAATTTCGATAAAAAAAAATCGCTATTCTGTATGGCAGCCCTCCTTGCTATATAGGGAGTGAGATTTGTGTTTATTTCCTTCCTGTCACTGCTCCTTTCAGCTGATCTAATAAAACGTCATAAGCCACTATCCTCCAAACATTCCTCTAATTCCCAGGATTACCACGATAATTTTCGGTTTATTTTAGTTTTATATAGCGGTAAGACATATTTTATACAGCCATGGCTCTGTACAAAGTACTCTTCATAGTACCTTATTCTTCGGAGTTGTTAATACTTTTCTATAATTTATACTGAGTTCAACAAAAGCCTTGATACAATGGACACTACATATATGAAATTTATAGGCTTGAAATGAACTGAGATGATATCTGAGGACTGGATCTAAATTTGATAAAAGTATTTATTGACTTAAACTTATGAGAAAATAATGATATGAATTAATTATTAAATAATAATGATTTACTATATAATTTGTTGTTGTTTTTTTGTCAGAAAGTGTTACTTAATAATAATGGATGATGATATACTTAAAAAATAGATATAAAGGTTAGAATTATATCACCTTATTCCTTTTATCATGATAGACTCTGTATTTGAATATTATTTGTTATTTTTCATTCATTTTTTGTTTATTACTAAGGTTAAAGTCTAAATAAAACCATAATGATAAAAATGAAAAACTTTGGGGTTGTGTAATGGATAATAGGTACACACTTGGATACATAAATATATTCATAAGTGTACATGGATATGAAGAAAAGCTCCGAAGAATAAAATAAAATAGAAAAACGTGCAGAACAGATAATGAATATATACTATAGGTATTATATTTATTTCTTATCAATAACAAAGGAATAAGAGATATATTTTAAGATGTTAGCATTCCTTCTATAATTACATACATTCATACTCGTATCTTACTCCTTTACCCATTTCATAAATAAGTTTTGAATCATTATGTTCGAAATTATGATTCCAATAAGTTCAATAATATATTATACATACCAATTGCTGTTATATCGAATGTACTTCGCAAGAAGTGTTCGGCATTTCATATGATTTTCTGCTCCATATAACATTTTGCCGTGAAATCATAATTCTACATAGATATTAGCTAAATAGGATACAAATTACACACTTTTATTGAATCTCCGAACCTTTCCTCTGAAAAGAAAAAGAAAATGTCCAATATCAGTTGGTAGTAGTTAGCCACAAACTTTTTGCAACTATAAAATTATTATTCTAATAGCCTGAGTACCCAGCATTGCTTGTTGTCATTCGGTACAAATGAACTATCCTATAATAATATAGATATTTAATCACCTTTTCTTGCTTCATTTGTATAGATAATTGTTTGAAATTATTTTATTCTTAAAAACAAGAGTGTATTTGAATTCAAGCAATCAACGTTCAAAACACTGATTTGAAGGAGAAAAATCAACAGCTGACGACAAAAGACAATATAATTTTTTGTGATAGTGAGGTATCACTTTACACAAGCAAATTCTATAAAGCGTTTTCATGTACTGGATATCGGCTATTTTTGGAGTCTAAACAATCCAATCTTATTAGTATAAAAACTCTTTTTCATTCAAATAAAAGAAAATGGTGGTGAACTATTGGAGAGTATTTGGATGTCAAAATGATACTGACAAATAAAAGGATTTACTTCATATCAGCATTCAAAAATATGTTGATCTCGATATTTGAAAATAGTGAAAGAAATTTGTTCTGAAAATCCCTATAAAATGTCTAAAATTGACCGATTCAGGACAAAAGAAAAAAAGGAAAATTAGATAAAAGTATCTTATTCTTTCCATTGCAATAGTTAATTTGTATCTACACTATGGAAATAAAATTGCATAACAATAAATTACGTATTTTTAATCAATATCGGGGCCTCAAACTAAACATAACAAGGATATATTTTTGATAGACTGTAAGATAGAAGCTTTTTTATTTCTTGGTCCCATTTTGACGATTGAAAGTTCACAATGTTCTTTAATATTAATGAAAAAGTATTTTTCTTGTTATAAAACTTGGTTGTTCAGGCCACAAAAATGGTCTACATCAACAATACTGGCGTCATATGAAAATGCTCCATCAACAGAAACCCCCTAACTCCTAAATAATATGCAACAGTCTAGGGTTCTATTTTTAAAGCCATTAAATAAACCTTCCTTTCCATTTTTTTAGAGGGGAAATTTGTCGCTTTTTATAACAACTACATATATACAGGGTTCGGAAGCAAAACGGGGACTGTTAATAAATGCTAATTATGTAATTAAAATAGAGAGGTTTTGTGATTTCCCCCCTGCATATTCATAATCTCCTGTCATTTCTGCATAAGTAAACAATAATAAACATTTATCAAATCTTTTATCATGAGTGAGCAAAAAGCTAAAAAGTAGATGATATCAAACCTTCTAGATGCCAAAATTGAGGTGGCAGAGATTATGGACATTGTGAAATTCTCCAGGAGCCTCATTTTCAAGGTGGCCAATATGAAAAAAGGTGGAAAAGACCTCACAAGGAAAGAAGAAAGTGGGTATTATTATTACTTGAAAAGGGATTCTGAGTTTCCGGGGCACCTGAAGAAGAAGATGAAGGAAGACCCTACAAAATCCATGAATCGCCTCTCTAACAAGTTTGACGTGGACGAGGGGACAATCAGGAGGGCTGCGAAGGAGGACTTGGGGTTGTCCTCTTACATAAGGACCCCACACCACCTATCAGATATTATATTATTAAGTTCGTGCGTAGATCAAAGCAAATGGATCCACAGTAAAAAAATTCTCCGACGAGAAGATTTTCACTGTCAACCAGATACTCAAACGTCCGGACGACCGTTGGCTTGGGGCATCACGAGAGGAGGTCAAGGAGGTGTTCTGTACAAAAAATACGGCCCAAACAATGGTTTTGGTGGGCGTGGCGTCCGACAGCAAGAAGATGTATCCTTTCGTTTTTAAGGCTTGGGAGAAAATCGGTCAGGAGGCCTACTACAAGGTGCTGAGTTTCACCATACTGTCATGGCTCAAGACCACCTACCCAGAGGACAAATATGTTTGAACCCCAGATGGTGCACCCTCATAAACATCACCCAAATGCCAGAAGTTATGTGCAGACAACATGGCTGATTTTTAGCCAAAGGACATGTGGCCATCATCTTCGCCTGATTTGACCTGTTAGACGTTTGTTGTGTGGGGTACTTTGGAAAGGGAGACTACGTGGTCATCTCATCCGAACGTGGACTCCCTGAAGGTCGCCATTGTGAAGGAGGGGAACTACTTGTCCGAGAAGTTCATCATCAACTCTTGCAAGGCTTTCCACCGCTGTGTGGAGGGTGTGATTCTGCTGAAGGCGGCCATATTGAGTGAACATGTTCACAAAAGTCGTGTCTCAAAGTTTTGTAAAAAAATTTCAAAATTATTTGTTAAAAAATGAAATTATGGACATTTTTCTAAAATCAGTCATTCAGTCCATGTTTTGCTATCCGAACCCTGTATATTATCAATTTATTACACAAGAGAATGATAGGAACAAGAGAAAATATTTTTCTGCGTGCTATCCATCAGTCTTCGTTTAGCCTTCTTCTTTTTTATAATTTAATATATTATCTCTCTTGAATGTACTATGAACGGATAGTATAATATAATATTTTTAGGAGCTGTTTCACTTTAGATTTTAATTTTTGTGAGAATACTACCCCGTATATTTCCTCAGGATGTTAAACAAATCATCTGGGTTTTATAACAATCTGAGAATATATTACTTTCACGTAAATTTTCTTCCAATTTCAAGGTGATAAATAAATGCATAAAGGCCATAAAAAAGTTAGGGTCGATTACACTTATCCTTTGAAATACCAATAGACCTACTTCGCTGAATTCCTTCAAATTTATAATAAAGCTCTGAACAATCATAAATGTTATATATACTAATTTTATTTGTAAACAATTTATCCTTCCAGAATTAGTTATAAATTCAAAAATAAATTAATCTTTATTTGCTGCTGCCATAGCTCAACAAATGGAAGTATAAGACTAATAAATATAATATCAAAGGAGAATTAAAAATTGGGCTTAGTTTACAACAAAAACAAATTTCATCGCTTGGAAAATGCTGTCTGTATTCATGACATGATATATAAAAGAAGGATCATATTCTACTAACTAGAAAAGAGAAAATGTTGATAATAAATATTGTAATACTGATCAAAGAATAATATCAAAATTGAATACTTCCTAGTTTAAATAAAATTATTCTAATATAAAGGGTTTTTTATTAGAGATACTTCAAATTTTTTTCCGCAAGGGAAAAAAACGACGCCATATTCCTTTTCTTCCTTTGACATTTAGAGACTTCATTAGTATATATTTCATCATGGAGCCATATACACTTGATTAGTGATTGCAAATTATCTAAACTTATTATCAAAATAACCTTTCAATGCTGACGCTGGTTCTTGCGTGAAGTAATTAGTTTATACCAATAAGCTGGCGGAAAAAAGCTCAGGGAAAATATCGTACACAATATTGCAGTAATATTGGTCAACTTATTGGAAAAAGTAGTAGAAAATTGGGTTCAGCTGTTGGACTTCTGTGAACGTAATCGTGGTCGTCACGCTAGAAAAATCGATTTTCATACATAAATCTTTAACCTTTTTTTTAATATAAATAGTGCTCTCAATGAAAAACCCTTTATGTAATTTAGTAAAATAATTTCTATCAATATTGTTTTCCAGTTTTTTTCCAGTCATTATATTTGTTACAAATCATTATGAACCTTATTATTGCTCTTGTTTTCAAAATTTTCAAATAATTTATACGATTTATTTAGTGCGCGTAGTTATGTTTCTTATACCAACTAATGTATTTGTTTATTTTTGTTGTTCCACCCCTTATATGATATTATTCTAAAGCAATCTTCTTTGTATCTCTTAAACTTTCCTCCTCCAAAAAGAGAAATATAATAATACCAAAAATCAGGTGGGGGGTTAGTCAATTATTCTCAACTGATGGGTTATTATTCTTAATTTGATGAATAATGAATTGTTCGATCACAGGAAAGCAACAGCTAATTATTGTGTATATTTATATTACAGTAATTGGCCCCTCTCAACTTTCAGAAATGATGCACGGAGACTGATTCAGAATCAATAGAAAAACATAACAAAAAAAACAGTCCATTGTTCTCAAAATATATTGATATTTAGACGTTGTTACCTCTCTTGTATCACCAACCTATAACTCGAAAAGAAACCTATATAAAGCCTAAAATCAGTCGGTAGTTAAGCAACTCTTTTTAACTATGGAACCATTATTCAATGACTGTAAGAATTGTTCGCAGCTTAACAAGAACTAATTTTAATTTTGCCCATCAACGTTCAGAACAAGGAAGCAGAAATATTGACAACAAAATACATTGTATATTGAACAAGGTAGGGCAGCAAATCTTTGAGTGTTAATTTTTCATTACTATGAAAAAAGTTTAGTGATTATTTGTTGGTATTCGGTTTCCGCCGTCCTTTTTAAATATAAATAGATGCTGGAGTCCGTGTGATGAAGATAACGGACATTCTTAAGTGTTCCAGGATCCTGGTTTTTAAGTTGGCCAAGATGGTCTTCAGGATATTAGGAAGGGGAGGTCATAATTTAAATAGAAGTAAGAAATTCTTGTTAAGTTTGGGGAAGGTAATAAATGAGGATCCCACTAAGTCGACGAATCGCCTCACCAACGACTTCTCTGTGGCTTCTAGGACCATCAGGAGAGATATAAAGCACAACTTGGGATTAGTTTCTTTAAAAAGGACCCCATGCCACCTTTTCACAGAGGGTATGATATCCAGGGCGCTCGAGAAGTGCAAGGTAATCCTTACATGGATCCAGGCAAATGGGTCAATTATGAAAATTTCTGGAAAAATAGAATTTTTACAGCTGATCAATTCCACCACCGCCAGAACACCCCTGGCTTTCATAAACAAAAGAAGAAGTCTAAGGGGTTTAATATAGCAAATATATGGCCCAAAAATGGTCCTCGGCGTTGTGGCCTCTGATGGAAAGAAGATGTCTCCGTTCTTTTTCAAGGCTGAACAGAAAATCGGCCAGGAGGCCTACAATAAGGTACTTAGGTACAACATCTTGCTAGGGCTGAAAACCAACTATGCAGGGGGTAACTACATAGTGACTCAGGAGTGTGCCCCCTCTTACGCGTCCACCAAGTGCAAAAAGTTCTACAGGGATAACATGGGCTTATTTTGATCCCAAAGAGATATGGCCTCCTTCCTACCCCGATTTGAACCCACTTGAATATATGGAGCACTTTGGAGAGGGAAACCAAGAGGACCTCAAACCCAAATGTGGACTCAGTGAAGTCTTCCATAGTAGTTACATGGGACAACTTGTGAGAGGAGTTTGTCATCAACTCCTGCATGGGCATTGTCTACATGTTTTGTTAACATTATTTTTTGCCTATTATTGAAAATATAAAATTATTGATGTATTTCTAAATCCATCTTTCGAGTCCACGTTTTGCTGCCCTGCCCTGGATATTTTTGTGTGGCCGAAGTAATGCTGTGTTAGAAAATTCCTCCCAAATGATTAAATATTCTTCATTAATTAAATAGAAAACTGTGCAAAGCAATCTCAAAACTCATATGCAACCAATAAAAGTTTAGAACACCAATAATGATTTTATGATATTTTTCTAAATATTTCGTGATTTTTAAAAAAATATACGTATATTTAGTAGTAACTCTAAGCTTTATTTGAGTCTATATTGTATATCTCTATTGTTTGATACCATTGAAGATATATTAACTGTGTACCTCCATGATGGCGTCGCCTTCGATTTATCATTACAAGATTGGCTAACAACATTTTTAATGCACACAAAAACATGCTAGAAACAATATGATATGTTTGATATCACAACTTTATTATTTTGGCCTTAAATTTCCATATAATTATATATATTTCAATTACAGAGAGATTGACTGACTCTAAATCTATATACGTGCATGAGTGAATTATAATTCATGGATTGGTATATATATTTTGACATATTACTAATATACATTAATATTTTCAATCTTTTAAATATTCTTAATGAGTTTTCAACAAGGAACTGCTAAGATAATACTTTGAGGCCTTATTTCTGTACATAATTAAAATACATCTTTTTATTTTTTGCAAACACGCAGCTGGAAAACGACACTCTTCTATAAAAATCATGCCATGTTCTAAATCATAACATAACATACTTAGAAAGGATAGGTTATACATATTTATGAACATACATAAATTGTTTCCAAATATGTATGTTCCTATTCTGATTGGTTTGTTCTCATTATCAACTAACAAACAGGAGTGGTTTCAGGACATAGGTACATATTAGGTATTATATCCCTTAACAACAAATTATCTACATAAATATGAGTAAAGCTAACTAATTTTGCCTATAAAAAGTGAGACATATGAGTTGCTAATATTCAGCTTTTGTTATTTGCAAAAATTGAAAAAATATGTTTAAATAAATGTAAAATCTATTATAGAATTACTTTAAATAATACACACCTGATTGTTGAATCCTTTTTTGTTAGTTTATTTATTATAGTTTTATAATTTATAGTTTTTTTTTATTATAGAATTTTGGCAAAAGTTACAAATCGGTTTTTATCTAACTGGGTACAAAGTTTATATATGGTCAAAGTAAGAGGCCATTAAATTATGAGAGGTCAGTGGCAAGGTAGTACAAAACGTTAAAATACATAATTGGCAATAACTTTGGAAGATTTTCAGTTAACATATGAAGAAAACTGCTGGAGAATTGCATTGAACGATTGTCAGAGTTAACTTCGTAAACCACAGTGATTTGAGTGGATTAAAAATTCTGAAGTGGTAATTTTGACGTTAGAAACGAAGAACGTGGAAAGCCATAAAAAAGTTTGAAGATAGTTAATTGTAAGCATTGTTGAGTGAAAAACTCGCGGATCAATTGAATGTGACATGAAAAGCCGTCTCCATGTGTGAAAAACGACTGGAATACAAAAAAAGTCAAGGCAAAATTATTTTTTTTCATGAAAATTCACCATCACACACAGTAAAACCGGTCATAGAAACGATTGAGATGTTTGGTTGAGAAATACTCTCACATGCGGCACGCTCACAACACTTGGCTCCGTCTGATTACAATCTGTTTGCATCGATGGGACTTCTTTCAAGATGTGCAAAATGGCAAGATGGCTGGTTAAGCTCGAAAAAGCAACGTTTTTTTAGCGTGGTATCGACAAACTGTCAAACCGATGAGGAAAATGTAAAGATACGAGGTCAATACTTCGAATAAAATGTTCTTTATCATTTCATGCAATAAATTTTCATATTTACACACTCAGTATAACTTCTCAAACTTTTAAACAATATAACTCATTCACATATTTAGAACTCTACACAAAATTCCATGAAAATTTACCCCTGAGCTTGAGCAAAACTTTGGAATCTGACCGAATTCCTGCGACTTTCTTATACAAAATAAAAATCGTGCTTTGGTTACATACTACTCGTTGGTTTTGTGGTTTTGCAGTTTTTAAACCATTGTTAGGCTGTGTTCTATTTGCTTGCTCTATTTCAGTTATTTTCGTGGCTTTACAACTGTTTCAAACGAAAAACATAGGGGTCCAAAAAATGAAATAGGAAAACAGGTGTATATTGTTTAATTAAGATTATCTATCTCTGGTTTCAGTTATTTCTTATGGATAAAATTGATTTGAAACTCGACTTCTTTCTTCTCTAGGCTCCTTCTTGAACAGATTTACATCGAGCTCTGGGATTATACTATAATAGGATATTTATAATTATACAAGATTTTGAAAGTTATGTAGAAAAGGATGCATCTATGTATTTAGAGGCAATTTATGTAATAATAATTTACCTCTTTAATGAATCTACATGAAGTGTCTCGCAACTATTGAAATAAGAAGCAAATCATTAGGTGCCCATGTTCCACAAAAGAAAAGGTTAAGTAGGCTTCATTTGATGTCGTTTACTGATGAGTGTTTTTCTTGTGAACACGTTTATACATGCACTAAATAGGTATATATCTTGGTTGTTGACTGATGACTTTAGATTCCAAAACGGCTGATTAGATTAAGATGTTTTTTTAGAATCTGAGTCCATTCGGGCATTAACACAGGCTATTTTTTTCTACACCAAGCGCCAGGACATCATTAGGGGCTCGTTAAATACAATTTATTTCAACTTTGGCATATTGGTGAAAACTTATTTTAGACATAAATGTCAGTCATTAAGCATTTTTCTAAAATATCTTAGTACCTAGCATAAAAAATGACTCGGACTTGACTTGGACTCAAAAATATATGAATTTAGAGTCAAAATTTCAGTAATTTGGGTGTAGTACTCTACTCTGGACTCGGAAGAATATAGACTCGGACCGGAAATGGACTCGGAACCAAGATGGTTTGAATTTTACTTGTACTCAGAACGCGGTGGACTCCAATAGAGCTCTATATTTCTAATAAATATATGCGTATTTGTCAAACATTACGAAACATATAGCAAGAGATCATGACAATCGTCCTTGAATTCAAGTAATAAATAAGTAAATAAACTACACTATGGTAATGAGTATTATACAGAGATGTTTTGGTATAATACCCAAAATATAACGCATAAAGAAGACGATGAAGAATGGGATAATAATGAACTCTGATATCGATTTCCTCAGGTTTGTGAATGCGTATCTATGATCATAGGTATAATTTATATACATATATATATTATGAAAAGATTGGAATAAGCTACAGAAGATGAAAAGGAAGGTTGTTCCCGTACATAGATATTCATAAGTACATGTGAGATACCCATAATCTTATCATTATTACATAATTCATGTAATCACGACTATTGTCAAAGGCATACTATGAATAAATAATGATTCATAGAGCTTAATAATAATTCTAATACTAATAAAACATTTTGACAAAATTAACAAGGGATTTTTTTTCAAAACAGGCAAAGTTTTATCTCTGTCATTTGTATGAAAATAATAAATTGCACAATGTTCATATAACATGTACCTATTCGGTCTTTGATTTATGTACAGTGGACTAGAGATATCAGGACCTATGTTGGATTACCTTTCATACATATATAGATACAATCCATCAAAATCTAATTGCAATTCTCTTATGACCTTATAAGATATACATATACTTCATACTTTGCTCTGTTAAAGAGATAAGTTTTGCTCAAAGAAGATGGATCTAAAAATAGATAGCTACCTAGGTAGGTTGAAGTATTGTTTATTATAAATGTGTTGCACTAGCTATGAATATCAATAGCGTCGGAAATTAAGGGATTGGGAACTATGAGCTATTAATGTTTATTTGGTTTCAATAGAAAATGGACAAACAAATTTGAAAATGAGCGAAATTTTATATAGTATGAACAAGATACTTCTAATGATAACATAATCCGGAGGTTATATATCCTAAATAAGTGTGAAAATGAGTCCTATTGGAGTCCAACCAAATCCTAATATAACAAAAATACACTTACTGTCAATGTTCTATCACTTGAAACATAAAGTTTTAAAAAAAAAACATAAAGACAACTTCTCCTTCCCTTTTTGGATATCAACTTCATAGGAATTCATGAGAATAAAGAAGTCCCATGAGGATTAATCCTTTTTATGGGTACAAATTATAAGCTGGTGCACTCATTTTAGCTCTGTATGTTTTTTATTAAATTCATTCAACATGTATTTTCAATCAATACGGATACATATCATAATTATAGAAATGTTGAGTTTCAAAAATTATTTATTAACACAAATTTCCAAAAAAGGTGGTTTTTATATCCTTTGTATATTAAAAAAATCATGATGTAGTCATCTTTTCAGAAGAATACGGCGAAGGGAAGTAAAGTAGCAAAATCCAAAATGAAAAAAAAAAAAATTAACAATTGCAATGTTTCCGTCTAAAATTTTCAAGAGCAAGATGTACACAACTACAAGTCTTTATTTGCCGATAATAAATTTCCAATTTATTGTCGGCATAATGTATATAAATAATATAGTTTTGATAAAATCTAATGAAAATTTGTGAAGTTGTTGCTAATGATCATTTGTTTTGATTCATTCTATTTAACATCCATCAGGATCAATAACTTTTGTGATAATTGCCCTGAATCGTGTTACAGCCTTGATTAAATGATCGGTTGGGATCACCCTGCAGTTCTGGGTGATGCTAACGTCTAGGCAGTTAACACTGCCGTAGGAGCGTTTGTTAATCTGTTCTTGAAGGATGACTCTTACATTGTGTCGATTAATGTCTACGCTCACCACAAACTTTTTCTCATGGACGTGCACAAAAACTTTTGAGCCCCGCTTGTGCTTCAAATAGTTCAAAAGCTTTGTACAGCAATCAGCTCTTATGGTATTATCCTTCTCTGTAAACAAAGTATCATATGAAATATAGAATGAAGCCAGTCACAAAAATTCAATTTTTAGCGCGAAATACAAAATGGGAGCCGAAATATACCAATTTGAAAAAATCCCAATTTATATTCAAAGCCCATTATAGGTAATGTGAAATATTTGTAACGCAGCAAATAGGTGCACTGTATCTAGTTGTCAACTGTTGGTGCTTCTGTTTCCTTTCCCCTAATCAGAGTTGAGAACGTTGATTGATTGAATCCAAATTAGTTTTTGTTAAGCTTTGAACAATTCCCAACATTTATAAAATATTAATTCCATAGTTGAGAATAATTGTCAAAGTAACAACTGATTTGGAGCCTTTTTCTCTGTTTCTTTTCGGAGGAAAGTTTGGAAGATACAATAAAAGTAATGAGGTAGTAGATTTACTTTGGATATTGGCGATTTAAGTATTTTGAAGTGTAAACAATTATTATAGATAGTAATAGTGTCGAAATGTGAACTAAAAGGGACTTAATACACTACTGCTCTGGACCCAACAATTTGTTCCATTCACATTTCCCCTAAATTTTCTATTGATCATAAGCAATAAACTTGAATGGGCACTCGGTATGGCGCAAAACTCCCCCTTCAAATCTTTTTTCCAAAAAAAAAAAAAAATATTATTCATCTGAGTTATGTATTTGTTCATAAGTTATGGTCAATTTTCTATTTCACACTTTTTGTAACTTTGACCTCTAAAAATTTAATTTGAGTTATTTATCTCAATTTTTTCAAAATTTCTGGACAATTTTGCATTTTTAACATTTTTGTAAACTTGTCATTTTTACTTATAGCATATATAACCTTCCTATAAGGTTTTCCGAAAATCGATTCGTAACTTTTTCTATAATCCTACTGGCACACAGACAAACAAACAAATCGAGGGGAAAACTTAAATTCCGTTTAACTTTGTTATTGAAAATATGGATCTTAAAACATATTTTCGAGTGGTAGCATAAAACACTCAAATTGATTGAATATTGCACCTAAAAGCTAATGGTAATATACATTAGACTTACTTTTTTGCTTAAACACAATGGATTGGTTGCACTTATCCCTCCATATTTATAGTTACTGTTAACAAACACACCTAAATATGATGCAATTTATGCAATTATGTACTCTTGTTGTTTTCCGAAAAAAAAATGTGTTTTTATTATGTTTAATCAAAAACAAAAAAACAATACAAAGCTCATTTTGTAGAATATCACTCTGCAAAAAAAAAAAAGTGGATGATATGTTTTGAAGCAAGTGATTAAGGCCTTCAAAAAGGGTACTGAAAATCCTTTATACTTTGATTTGTAGCATCAGATATGTCAATCTTGAACTTGATAGTTATGTCATTTTTTGCATCTTTATTAGTTAGAAGAAAAATAACCAACCCAAAAAGTAGAATATTTGATTTACCTCAAATAAGAACCCTAATGAGAGATCCAAATTTTATCACATCAATGAAAATGACAGAAGAAAAAGCTTGGAATGCATTTTGTAATGTGATGAAGAATTTTCTAGGGAATGTGTAAGCAGACAACTATGAAGAGATTGTGGAAAATATACAAATGCGTCTTCGAGATCTTGGATGTAGAATGATAATCTTGAGGATGTGAGTAAATAAGAAGTGGAGCGTTTTCGTCAAGACCAATGGAAGAACGGTATTGAGGTTTGTGGACTAACATATGAGGACGGTTTATTGCTGGAGCTTGATATGAGACAACCGTGAAGTTATACATCAGAAATCGGCCAAGAAAGAAAATCAAATAACTGTTATTTACCATTGCTCTGTGCAACATAAATATATTTATATTTTTGATTTTAATTATGCTACAATATTTTTTTTTTTCTATTACTATTTAAATAGAGAATATATAAAATGTAGTATGAAATTTTTTGGAAATTTTAATTTTAACCCTTTGATTGGCTGATGAGTCATTTTCAGAGTAAATTGAAAGATGCTATATCTCAACATCCTGATGTGATAGACAAAACTGAGTTCATATTTTTAATCAATAGCCAAAATTTAATTAGAATTTGTGTTGAAACCTTTTGCCAGAAATATCCTGTTGACCAGTATTATCAATACCTCCCCAATGGAAAAATTTGTTTCCAGTTTGTCAATTGTATCTCTCCTTTTACCAAGATAATCCGTGCTCTTAAAGTTAATAAGTTGAATTCGAATTAGCTCTTACTAAACCGTGAACAATTTAATCATTATTTAATGATAATTCCGTTGTCGGAAAAAGATTGGATAACTACCAACTGTTTTTGGACCTTTTTTGTGTTTTGGTTTTGGAAGAAAGATTGCACGATGTAATAAAGGTAAACACGTGGTATGAGGATCAGTATGTATAATAAATGGACAAAAGTTACCGAGAAAAAATAATAGCCGTATGTTATTATCTTATTGAATTAGTCTACTTTAATTGAAATGTGTGTCTTTAATATCCTCCACCACCCACTTGAATCCATTTTCCATAAAGAAAATATGAATAATAATTAATTTAGCAACACACACAGAGGCTAAATTGCATGCCTTTTTTCTTTATTAATATTGAAATAAATTCCCAGAAAATTTATTAATCCTATTTATATAAATAAAGAAAAACTAATTTTAGAGGCCAATAATTAATTTTCAAAAAAAAAATAATCCAATAAAAATTTAATTATAAATATGATAATTTATTTGATTTGATTCATTTACTCCTTGAGTATAGAAAAATAAACGGCACTCCTCTAATATGGACAAGTAATTTGAGATCTTAATCTACATAATATTAAATTTGAATTTTTGAAAGTACATAAAAGGATCATAACTTATGTTTTATTTCTTTGCCAAATTGAAGGTCACATATTATATACTACCCATATACAAATAGCAAGGATGTAGATAATTCAGGTCAATGGTTTTGGAATCTGTTTTTTCATTTTTACCGGAATATCTAACGATTTTGGTCGTATTTTAGCTAACAATTTAAACTAGGGCCGTAGAATACTACACCATACCCTTTCATATGCCCCAATTAGGCAATATATTTTAGTGGTGTTTTACTTAGCCATGATTACATCTAGATATAACTATAAATAGAAAGAGTTGTATAAAATATGACCTTAATGCGTGCGAGATTTTTTTTCAAGTTAGCATTCTGAATAGTGCTTTATACTGTTCCAATGCTTTCATCATTATTCCTTCATTCTTAACAAAGAGAAAATTTATAACAGTGATTTCTAACCTGGGTTTGATCGAACCCCAGGAGTTCGGCAAGCCCCCTCATCCACTGACGCGACTATCGACCGGGGCGACCTACTTTTTGTACGATTGTTCTGCAACAGCGTTATATCGCTCAATGAGGGGGATACTAACATGAAGTAAAAACGGGGGTGGATCCGCTGTGAGATTCAAAAAAGTTTCTTCTCCGTGTTAGATTACAAATATTTTGTTGTTTAGTTAAAACGTGTTACACAAAAGAAATACAGCCTATTGGTGTTATTTGTGACGTTACGCTCGGCTTGTCCATCACTGGCTACAGGTGATCAGGCCACATTGCTAAGCTTTGATATCCGTGCTGCAGGGAACTTGGTGCTCTTAGTAGCCATCTTGTGGCTGTAGTGATTGTACGTCATTTTATATTTTCTTTTAAAGTGTCAATTCTTCTAATTAACGATGTCAAGCAAAAAAAAAGTGATCTGACGAATACGGATAATATGGATTAACGTTTATAAAGGAACGTGATGGGAGTCAGCATCCTCAATGAATGATTCACCCAGCCTTTTTTAGCAATTCTAGTCCGGCACCGGCAAAACTGAAGCTGCATGGAGATGGGAAATAAAAGAACACAACGCTTGCTGAATTCTAGGTGAAGAGATCCAGCTTCAACAGCATCTCTCCAGAACAACAACTCTCAACATTTTGGTTTCAGCAAATTGTACCATACTCTCTTATTGCAAAGAAAGCCCTGGAGATACTCATACCGTTTGTAACAACATATTTTTGTAAGAAATCCTTTTGGAAGATGGTCGATATAAAAACGAAGAAAAGGAACAGACTCTGAAGCGAAAACGATATGAGAGTGGCACTTACCACTTCTGAACTTTTGTCTGAAAATCAACAGGAAAAGACACTGCAAATATTCATTGAGCTATATTTTTGTTTGAAATTCATGTTTTGTTGGTATTATTCTTTGAACACAGTGGTTTTTTGTTGCAACTGCTGCATGGTTCATTTTGTGCACTAATAAAATATATTTATACCTATGTTCAGAAGAAATTTATGTATATATATATATTATTTTTTGAATTCTCGAACGGGTTCGGTGAATGCACTGATGAAGCTCGCAGGCTTCGGTACCTACAATAAGGTTAAGAACCACTGATCTATAGGTAAAGTCATCGCTAAACGAAAAAAAAGAAGAGTACCAATGAGGAATTGTTGGGAAGCTATAAATGTAAATCCTTTTTGGATTCAAAGTAAAATAGAGGATTGGCATGCGTATCATTTCTGCCTATGTCCTGGTGAAATTTAATTCCTTTATTGAAAGCTTATCTAATAAAACGTAATGACAGCTAAGGTCTCCCAAATACTTTGAAAAATTTTGTCTATAAATCGAATTTGTATATTAAATATGCTTAAAATTGGAAATAATCTACAACTAAAAATTTATAGCCAATCAAAGAGGAGAAAAAAATTATGACTCTTCGTATTAACTTCATATCACTTTGTCCCTCTAGTTCTTTAACCATGATTATTTTTAAATAATATAATATATATACGACAATTTATGTAAGTATTCGGGTGTACTATTTAGTGATTAATATCCTAATTTATAGGATACTATTTACATTTTATTATTTAACCTTTTAGTCATCATTTTACATGCAAATTGTCACCTCCTTCATATAATATGCTATCCTTTTCAAACCAGCCTAAATTATGAAGTGGCAAACTGTAAATTTTTAATGGTGTGGCGAATACAAACCCAAATATAGACTTGAAAAGCAAATTTTAAGACTTTAAATTTATCAAAATATACTGCAAGTCAGCATTTATTGAAATAAATTGAACCAATTATTCTATTAAATGTCATAATTTATTCATTTACATTAATATTTCATCTCAAAATGATTATATCTCAATTTATCGAACTCATAACTGATATTATGAAGATATAATTATTAAAAAAATATATATTTAAGATATTATTATCTCGATTCAAGTTTATCTGTTCCAATTTTAGTATTTTCATAACTGGAATTATGTCAAATTCCTCCAACATCAGTGGTATGTAAATAAAATTGTTCCTTATTTGGTCATACACATTCTAGCAAACGAAAGAATCGAAAAAATTATGGCAAATAGGTTTAATCTTAAACTCTTTGAACCTGAAGACAAGCCCTCATCATCAAGAATGGACAATGACTTTGATGGTGAGGAATCAGAATTCAAATGAAAAAGTTAGCTCAAAGGTTAAAAATATTAAATTGTAATTTGTGTTGATTGTGGAATATAAAGAAATATATTTGTAATTTTTATTGATAATGATTGTAATAAAGAAAATTAGAATGATTATAATCATTTAATTGTTATTCTCAGAAAATTAGTACATGTATCTCTTAAAAGATACAAAGCTTCCTGCCTTAATTTCGGAAGTTCGTCAGAAAAGGATTTAAAACATTTCAAAATCACATAGACTCCTCATTTTGAAGATTCTGCAAAATTCCAGAAACAAAATTACCAGGGAAATTTTTTCGGAAACCTTCCATCCCTTTGCAACTCTAGGTACAACTAAAGATACTCTATGGAAAGAGGTGATAATTACATCAATGGGAAAAAAAAATTATATCCTTGAATTCTGATGGATTAAAAATTGTTTAAGGACGCTTTGTTCATGCTTGGACTTGCGTCATTGTAAGGTATGCTGGGTTTGTTGAGAAAATATACAGTTTCATTCTCCTTGCGCTCTTCAAATGTCACATTTACAGTCATCATTATTATATTTCATTTTAAGGTTGCGTGTATGGGTGAACATAATTTCGATAAATGTTTTTTTTAATTATTATTTCAATTATCTTCTTGCATTTCTTAACTGTCTCTTTAGATACAAACTTTACAAATATTAGAGGTTGAAAAAATATTTTAATATTTTCATCAATTACAGTTCAAGTCTTTTTTTTTTTTTTTTATAACAAATAAAACAATATTTTATTCAAAAACATAAGATAAATTAAATATATTAATTCATATTGACATATGAGATAAAATTATTGGGTTTCTGTACTTTTAAATTTGTAAAACATGCTCTGAATTTTAGCTACTAAATATTTACTTAATCTTTATTAGGACTAGTATAGATATTTATATCAATCTGTAATATTTTGCTTTTAAATAAAATTTTGATTCCGAATAGAATATTCTAGTCTAGTGATTCCGAATTTATTTTGGGAACCTATCATTTAAAACAAATAACACAAAGTATTTATTTTATTTCTACAAAAGTATCTGGTTCTTTTGTTTCGTGATCTACCAAATATGCTCCCGAAAATACGGGTGTTGGTTAAAATCCTGTATTTCATCCTATACAAAGAAAAGTTAAAATTCTTATTTTCTAAGCCTTTTAGTATTCTTTTAGCCGTATTTTACTTTAGTCCCAGTCTTTCTTTCTTTCAGTCTGCCTTAAAAAAAGTGTATTTTACTTTAATAGTAAAATCGACAAAAATCATTTTTCTCGACTAAGAGCTTTTTCAGGCAACTATTGCCCATTTTCTTTAAGTAATTATAAAAGCAATATCTAGGTCCAAATTCTCTCTCAGTTAAAATTTTCTCTTTTTCAAGTATCAGTTCGACTCCTTATATATTTCCATCGAGTCTTTCGGAAATAAAAAATACTTAAAGGAGTACTTTGTATCCAGTGAGTCCAATTCAAGTCTCGAGTCTTGGATTGTCCGATCAAGTTGTGTAGCAAGTACTCAAAATAAAGATTCAACTACCATTTGAGTCACAATGTATCGAGTCCAATTTCCCACCTCTGACAAATACTCAAAATGAGTCCATCCTTTCTCATTTATTATTTTTCAGGTAAAAGAGATACTTTGTAATATGACAACTAGTTCTACCACCATATTATATTATATTTTTTGTTTTCATGGCACAAAGAAATGTTTAGATGTAATAGAATAATCTAACTTTCTACAATTATTTTATTTTTTTTTTTGTATGGTTGAGATAATAACGATATTTCAATTTCTAAATGAAGATTGTCTTCTGCCCCTCTCTTGCTCAGTATTTCCCCCACTATTACTATGATTATGTATAACATATATTTAAGGAAATTATATTAAATTATGGATTTCAAATACAGTTATTAGTAGTAGTACTTTATATCCATTTGGATGTAAGAATATCTGGGGAAATATATACAGGGTGGTCCAGATAAATTGTAAAAATATTTAAAGGCCTTTTATCTAGAATTCATCATTATTATTATTGAAGAGAAAACAATAAGTATAAAATAATCACTAGTGTTTGAACGACAAAGAGTAACTGCAACCAATAACTGCTTGCACCTAATTTAATTAAATGTCATAAAAGCAATGATGTTCTTTTCTCCCTCCCCCCCAAAAAAAAAAAATAAGTTATTAGGTTGAGCACGTTTATTTTCGGGGTTTTTTTTTTACATACCGGTGGATAATATTATTATTACTATTTCTGGCTATGTGAACAAACTAATATTAAGTACACAACGCTCCTGCCCATTATTGAAAGAAAGTATAAAGTAATAACAAGAGGGTGTCATTATAAATGGCAGAACGTAAGATATGGGAATAATTGGAGAGTTATAAGGGTGAGTCCTTCTTGGACTCAAAGTTGAATTGAGGATTGACACCGGAGTAATTCCTACCTATGTCCTTACGAAATGGAGAGTTGGATTTGTTATTTATTTCCTTAATCTAATTGCTGCTTGCAGCTAATCTAATAACACGTCATGACAGGCTAAGCCGCCCAACTCTCACAGATTCTTCAAATTGTAGATTTACCATGTCATTTTTTGGGGTTTTTTTTTTACAACCCGCCTTATAATATATTTTATACAACTCTTTATATTAGTATTACTATTTTGAAAATAAAATATTATGAAGGTGTCCATTTAAGTAGTACAAAAACTTCACTTTAAATCTATTCAAAGTTACCGCGGAATCTTAAAAAAAAATTGGGTTAATTTTTGTATAAGTTTTTTGGGAATATATTGATTTTAGAAATACGCCAAACAATATTTCAATATGTTGATGTGAAAAGGTAAGTAATTCATTGTCAAATTGTCACATAAATCACAAAAAATAACTAATCATTTCTGAATGGTTTGATCACTCACTAATCTTATTTGGATTTCATTTGAAAGACACACGCGAAATGCTTTCCTCTTGGAAAATTTTCAAAGTTTTGTTTTATTTGTATCTCCACAAACATTTGTAATATCAGAAGCAGAAAAAGGCACATAATCAGTAGTTAATTAGGGACTCCTTTCGACTATGGAATTCTTATTCCATAATTGTTGAGAACTTTTCATAATTTAAAAAAAGTGGATTCTTATTCAACTAATTAACGATCGAAATAATCGTTTTGGAAAAAATGCGCAGAAACATCGACAGTTAACAATAAAATCCACTGTATATTTTTGTGTTAGTGAGGTAACGCCGTCTTGACTTTTCCTTAGTTTTTGAAAAGGGAATTTGTAAATGGCCTATCCAAAATCAATATATATATATTTTCTCAACCACTTAGTAAAATTAACCTAATGAGTTTTAAAAAAGACTTAAAATCCAGTCAAAACTATTTATTTTAACTTATAGACACACCACATTCATAATTTCAATTGGCGTTATCATAATATTTCATTTCTAAGTTGTGAGCAATTCAATGCATATACGTACAATAATAAAGAGGGAAAAAATGATTAAATCTTTGAACTTAATCCATTCTAGGTTTCGTGATTTACAAGTCTATATTTTCCGCAAATGTGACGTAAATAGTTTGTCCTGAAATGGTAAATACAGTGACGTACTCAGAATTGATTATATTGGTCAGTTTGGGGGTCTAAACAACTAAATTTTATAAGAATAACAACTTTTTTCGCATATACACTAATGAAAAGGGAGAACTACTTCTTCGTATATTCATCTAAATAGGTGACTGACAAAAAAAAAAATTCAACTAACATATAGCTTTATAATTCATCAGACGCTTATTTAGGTATTAAAAATATCTTATTACATCCTCAGAGATTTTTATTAAATTATTCTAATTTTATTATCTCTGATACTTTCAGAACAAAATTAATTGTAAAAATCTAGTCGTTTCAAAGATATCTAAGATTTAAATTTATTTGATTTAATTCAAATATCCATGTTTTCCTTTATTATCAAGTTGTATTTAATACAGGTGTAAAGTTTATTCGTATATTTAGCCATTTTATAAAGTTTTCAAGAAATTTAAAATTTGTCCATTTTATTAGGTAAATAAAAATATCTCTTATAAACTCGTAGTATGGCGTCCCTATCTATAATTATAATAAAATTTATTAGACAAGTCAAAACGCTCTGTTATTTATATTTGTAAGGCTTATATACGCTTTCGATTATTACATAATTTCCGCCCAAAGATCCAAAATAGGACTTTGATGAACGTAAGAAACTTTTTACTGTATTTTGTATGTAGCTATTGATTTTTTGTTTTCTTTTTTGCCTTATTAGTATTTTGAAGGTTGATTTGTTTAATTTGAATTAGCTCTTCTTAAGCTGTGAACAATCCCAACATTTAATTATTCAATAATAATTTCATTTTTGGGAATAATTAACTAACAGCCAGAGGTGTGAACTTGTACCCGAGACTTGCGACTCGACATAACAAAATAATGAAACACTCGATACCCTGCTTTGGACTTGAAAGATATTTCAATTTTTTCACTAGATATACATTGTCCTTTAGAGTATATTTTATTTGCTAAGGACTTCAACTAAACTCAATAAATACTTTAAGGACTGGAGTTGAACTCGTTGAAAATATTTAAAGACTTGGACTTAAGACTCGAATTGGACATAAAAATTTTCTATATCTGCAGTAACTATTAATTAATTTTGGACCTTAATTCTGTATATTTTATATGAAAAGTTGCGATATACAATAAAGGTAAAGAAGTGTGCTCTCTTTTTTGGAAGAGCTGAAAG
Organism: Lepeophtheirus salmonis; assembly: GCF_016086655.4. NCBI lineage: Eukaryota > Metazoa > Arthropoda > Copepoda > Siphonostomatoida > Caligidae > Lepeophtheirus > Lepeophtheirus salmonis. The sequence goes on along the minus strand of NC_052131.2, from coordinate 9,649,067 downwards.
ATACAAACAATAAAATCACATCGTATTCTGAACATATCTCCTAGATGCTAATAATAGTTTGATGACACAGGGGAATACAAAATTTGTACAAATGAATTCAAGCCAAAAAATGAATTTATCTTTGAGCGCAGAATCCGAAACGGATCTCAGTTTTTCTCTCAGTCATCTGAATTCTGAAATATTCAGAATTATAGCAATTTGGGAATATTATCATTCAGAGTCATTTTTACTCTTAAATAATCCCCAAAATAAAAATAGGATAAATAAAACAAAAATCCTTGGAGACGCATATTTTTTAAATATTTATATTTTTTTAAATATTTTTCTATAATATAAGCTATAATATTCCTCATCCCTACGTATTATGAATAAGTTATAAGGGTCTAAAGAAAAGTGTCGTTTTTCATCCTTTTTCACCCTAAAAATTGAAATATATTGAGTTCAGAAATAGGTATAGAATCTGTAAAAACGCTTTTTAGTTATAAAAAACACTTTTACACAATTTTTATTATCCCAATTATAATTTTGGGGATTGTTTTAAGGGTAAGAATGACTCTGAACAATAATAGTCCCGAATTACTATAATCCCAGATATTTCAAAATTCAGATGACAGAGAGAAAAACTGAGATACGTTTTGGATTCTACACTTATAGATAAATTTGATTATTGCCTTCAATTCATCTGTAACAAATTTACCCCTACCCCTAATTGTGCCCCTGTGTTATTTGCAGGCTAGTTGATCGTAGTTTTTTCTGATCGGCGATCAATTGCAGTATTGCGATATTATATCGCTGATCCCAGCATCACAATTGGTCACACGATCTTTATATCGCAACAGAAATAGCAAAAAATTGCGATTTGATCAATTTCTACAAAATTACATATCATGTAATAGTGCTTTATCTTGAGACTGTTTTTTTTATGGTTTCGGTCTCGTCTCGGTCTTGACACATCAAAGTCTTGGTCTTGGTATTGAGTCTAATACACTCGGTCTTGATTTTTGTTTCAAATTTTAAACCTCAGGCTTGACTTTTTTTTTATCCCTATATATGTCGTGAGAACTGATTTTGGCCGAAATTTATAAATAGGAATTTTTGGCACTCAAATATTTAAGAGCCAATCAGGAAGTGGAAAGATGCCTAACTGATGACTCTGAAGGTCTGGAAATGATCTTGGCATACTGGAGGGTCAAAAAAGTATTTTAAAGATACAATGTCATGTTTCCCAGTAGTCCCAGCAGCGAGCGTTTGTTTTCCAAGGTCAAACAGATAATGAGGAAGACTAGACAGAGGCTGACAGACAACAACTTTGAGAAATAGCTCCTGTTAATGTCGAATAAAGAGGTAGAAGAGAAATAATTTTTGTAGATATTTTATTATTCGTCGCACACTATATTTTCGTTTTTTTCTGCATATATTTTATTAATCGCCTATATTTTAGTGTTTCCCACATATATTACATTTTATAATAATAATAAAATTTTGTTAATAAATACAATGAAAAAGGTGTATAAATCGATAATTTAAGTTAAAAAGGTATATATATAGTTTTAAAGAAATTGTATATTTGAATTTCATCGCAATTAAATTGATCGGATCGCTGATCACAAATCACAAAATATTGCAGTAAATTTCTGATCGCAATTTTTGATAGGATCGCAATTTTTTCCTTGATGGCACACAAGCCTAGTTATTTGTATTTTATGTCATTAATATTGTTTTTTGTAAGTCCCTTTAACATTTCTACAGGTAAATGAGATATGACGTAGGTATAATAATAAGTACTTAGTTGGAAAGAAAGAGAGAAATCACATCATTATATAAAAAGCCAGCTTCATAAATTGAAACATAATATCTACTATTAAGTCAGCAATAGACTTGTGAAGAAATAACAAACAAATAATGGATATATTTATTTTATATTCTTAATACTATGTTATTAAAGCTCATGGTTTCATACAAAAAAAAATGAAGAGAGAATAGAAACCCATAAAAACAACTACCTTAATTTACCTCAACACTTATTAAGCTCTATCATTGACGACCATTTAATGAATCAGAGGAAAATATTTATTTTCCTCCTTCATGACCTCTTTATGATTTAAGAGGCTCCAAAATGCGTGAGAAATTTATTAGTTGCTCAGTCATGTATGATAGAATAAATTCATGGTCGTTTTTACGTTGCCATCTTATTGCATCCCGCAACCTTTCCTTTGTAAAGTAAGGGGAGGAAAGGGGCAAAATTATTTAGCAGTTAGCAAATTCGTTTCAACTGTTTTGTAGTAGGTTGAGCTGTAAACTTAAATAAAAACAAATTTGGTATGCCCATCTACCAAGGCCTTATTTACTAAATGTTCATCTTGACTCTAGTTCCAAACTTTGAACTGGACAGAGCGATAACTTGGAGGAAGAAACTATTCAATATAATCTCCATCCATGTTTCCTAGGGTAACCCCATGGTCAAATCCATGTACTCTAGACATATGGGAATGATATGGTAATTAATATTAAATTGAGTCATTAATTAAAGTATATTCACCCGTGTGGGTAATATATGAAGGACTAAGCCAACGAGGAATCCTCCATATCCACGAACCCCAAGAGATTATTTGCTCCAATCCCGTATTTTAACCCTATTGGCTATCATTACAGATTTTTATTGTTCAGATTTCTCATTAAAAATCGTTTATTTACTTATAAACACCAGACAAACTTTTCTAAGTCGATTCAAACTTGAACATTGGATGTTAATACTGGAACTTTTTTTTAAATTATAATTGATTTTACTAAAATATTATGTACAGAAATTAGAAACAGAAAGACATAAAAAGAATTAGACAAATAAAATCCTGGATAAAAGCTAATAAATGTAACGTTCTTGCTATCACAATTATTTTTTTTCAAAAAATTAAATAGTTAATTGTTAAATTATAATTTCATAGTAGGTAAGAATTGGCCAAATACCAATTGATTTGGGGCTAAATTTTTTTTAGTTTTAGTTTTAAAGGAAAGGTGTCAGTTACAATAATGATGATGAAATATGAATCATTTTTTATTTGATATAAAATAATTGTTCACGGCCGAAAAATAAAATATACAAATTTATAATTTATTTTCAGTCAGCTGTGAATTTTCATCTTCTTTGTTAGTGCTTTAAACATTAATTAATTGGTTTAAGCCACGGATTTCCAAAGTAGTTTATAAAGACCCTTAGGGATTGGGGGTCATTTAAGAAAAATGAAAATTTGGAGGGTTATATATTTTTAGGCATGTTACGAAATTACACAAAATACAAATTTTCGCCAAATTGATGACGTTTTGGTCTACGTTCTACGTTCAATATTTAAATGTCCTTCATACAAATTGTAAAACCTGGTTTGGCCATGTCTTGACTATGGATGATCAACCCACACAATGAAATTGAAAATATAGATATTTTGCTACAAGAACAATTGATTGGAATATCTGAGAACTAGGAATTTAAGCTGTAGTTCAGTAAAGGGTATCAGCAGTCACTTATCTAACTTTATGGGCTCTTGAATGAAAATCATTGTTAGCTTTACCCTCTTAACCTAGTGGAAAGAGACTCAAGTGTGGTTGACAATCTTCTTACGAAATAATGAAATAGATTACAAAATGATTGAAAGTGGAGACTTGAGGTTTAAACTAACTAATTTAAAGGCAAATGGTAACAAATTGTTATCAGACCATCCAATTCACCCTTCCCATTAATGATTAAATTATTATTTTCCTGTAATTTCATGTATTTTATAATCTTTCCATTTTTTCATTTGTTTCGTGCCAATCTTATTATGTAATTGTGTTTTTTCAATAAAAAATGATTTCTTTTATATTTGATAGCAATTGTCCGATTTTAAAATAACCCTATCAAAGGATAATCCTTGTAGAAGCTGTAGGCCGTTAAAACTAATAAAGTTTAGAAAATTCAATAAGGGATTCTCAAAAAATTTGACAAGAGTTATATAGGCTAAAAAGGTTTGGGAGCCTCGGATTTAAACTGTGATCAATCATTATCTGTTATTGAACAATATTGACGTTTGGAATAAATGGACGAACTAATTTAATTATAAATAAGTGGTACAAGGTTGCGTTATAAAAATTCCAAAAACAAATATTACGAAGTCAATTATTGCAACAAATCTTCTGGGCAACCTCATTAGTGGCTTTAATAAGATTTTACTCGAAAAATAAAATCAGAGGTTCTTCTTAGTCAATACATACAACTTATTTTATTACTCAATACATAATTGTCTCTTCTTTATTTTTAAGTCACGTGACATAGTATGTATTTCAAATTTCAAAAATTCACAGTTTACGAAAGATTACATTTTTCGGAGAAAATGTCAAAAACAAATAGCTATTCTCAAAAAATTAAATTTATTGGAAAAAAATTTCAAAAAAGGAATTTTAAATATAAATTTTTTTGAAAAAAATAATTCAACTATTCAACTTTTTTTAGGAAAAATTCAAAAATCTATAACTATTTACAGAAAAAAAAACTTTTCTCATTCAAAAAAATTGTCAAGTGAAGACTTATTGTGTAAATCAAAAATTAAAAAAATATATTTGACAGCGGGTCGGATCTTATTTGAACTTTTGTTATTGTATGTAGGACGGGTTATCAAAAATACTTAACTCCACCACAATAATACAGGAATAGTTTGTCCCGACATTGCCCAGGAAATTAAAGAAATTTAAATTAATTTTAAACTCTTCTGCTTCGTATTAAACAAATAATATAGCCTGTTAAATTTTAAGAATTATTCTTGCTGCATGTTGGTATTTATTTTCAGACTTTTTTAACCCAGATTATAAGGCCTAGAGAAGAAAAAGTATTTAAGTTGAACTGTCGTTTGCTCAATTTTCATATTATTGTAAAAATAATTTCTCTTAATCTCTCTTTTCTTTTCTAAACCTCATTATCATTCGTAGAATTTTAAGGGCTTTGTTGTTGTTTTTTTGTATAAAATAGTCGTTTGTTCGTCAAAAAATGCTATTTTAAGCCTCCCATGGCCTCAAGGGTTAAAAAAATGTTATTTCCCTTAAAAATCTACATGAAAAATTACCGAAAAATTCATTCAATGGTTTGGCCGTGATTTCTAGACACACACTGACATTCATATTTAATTATACCGGGCTAACCATTATTATTTACCCATTTTAACACACAAAGTATTAAAGTCCATAGTAGGGTCCTGGGTGAATAAGGAAACAAGTTTATTTTAAGTATTACTTATAAATTAAACCATAGGAACATGTTTTAGTCAATGTATCCGCCCTCAGAACTGCTGATGAACTCCAAGCGGTGGCTGAAGCTTGTGCAGATCCACTGGATGAACTCGGCGCTCATGGAGGTCAGGCCTTGTTAAAGGAGGGCTTCAGGAGGGTGTGAGTGCTAATGTGGGGTCTTCTGCAGGCCTTGAACTACACGTGTGCCTAGATGGAATAGTCTAGAGGGTTGAGATCTGGGCTCTGCGGCGGCCAAAAGTCATTTTCCTAGAAGTGCATGTTGACTTAGAGCCACTCTTGGGTTTTCTTTGCAGTGTGGGCAGATGCTCCATATTGTTGGAGCACCTAGGGATAATTGCCTACGATTAATTTTACTAATGGTGAACTTAAGTGTCCAAAATTTTGACGTACTCATCAGCCTTCAGCCTGTATCCTAAAGGAAACCACACGGGATTCATGGCCTACCCGTTGGATTCAACCAAGCCTAACATCATCACTGAAGCAGGGTATTTGGTGGTAGAGACATATCGGTGCTCCTCTGCTATATCCTCAAATGTCACTACTCGATCATTCTGTCTGTTGAAGACAGGGTTAGCAGTGAAGGTCTTATGAACAGAAAAGATTGGAGTGAGTCCACAGGTTCCCTTGAATTTGTCTATAATATTTTTTTGCACACTCCAGACTGACTTTTCTCTGCTTTTCTGTCAACAAAGACCTCAGAATACTCCAAAGAGACTTTTCTCCTACCCTTTTAAGAGTACTGGACACTACTGATTGGGATTTGTTCATCTTCTTGGCTATGTCAGTAATTGAGGAATTCGACTTTTTCTTGAAGGCTGGCGAGTTTTCGGCCTGCTCTTGGAGAGTGTTTGAGGTCCTCCCCGATCTTTAACCATATGGAGACATTGCGGATTGTCTTTCTTGAGACCCCAGTCTGCTCCCAAATGGTATTCTATGACAATACTACAGGTAGGAGTGCTGCAATCTCAATCCTCTTCTCGTACTGTGTGCTCATAGTCAAAGTATCAAAATAATGTAATTTTAAGAAATTATATAAAATTGAGGCGGAAGTAAGTAAAATCGCATGTATACAATACGTACTAAGTTAAATGGATTTGGAATTAGAATAAGTTGTTTGCCAATAATATGAAATAATCCCCCATTACGGTTGCTTTAATAATGTAATTAATTCATTGTGATGAACAAGATTATTATATTTGGTTCCGAAATAGAACCAATCGGAAATATCAGTCAGACTATATCGATTTTTATATCCCCGTTCATGAGCTGAAAAAGATCAAAATAATGTTCTCTTTAGTAACTAGGTACATCTCATTCCCATGAAGTAATAATTATGGCTGATGAGTGAGCTAAGAGTCAGCAGTCACATGTATTTACTCACGAAGTCGGTTTAGAACACAGAGAATGCGTAAATTTATTTATGATTTGGAATCGTAAATTTTAAAATAGCTACAGATTCGGGGCTGGATCTCTAAATAATTATAAATCCAACCTCAAGAAACTATTTGAATCATACTCTATAAATTAAATTTAAACTTTCAGTCCCTAAAATAATATATGAATAAAAATAATTTCATGAAAACTACACTCATCTAAGAATCAATTATTCTTTATAGTTTCGCAATAATATTTTGCCATCTTGGGTCTAAATCCAAACATTCAAATTATGTAACTCCAAATCCATTTTACTCATTGTACAAATACACTTGACTCTGCCGACTTTATGAATTAACCACATTAGTATTGAAAGATTAATCGAGGAATAATATTTCATATTAATTAATTATTCGAATGAAATTTATTGCATAAGGATATTTTACAAACCCTAACTGAAGTTGATGCTATATTTTTGAAGGATAAATTCATGGGTTTAAATAATTAATTTAAATTTTTTGTTTTATTTACGTTAGAAACCCTTTAATATCAATCTACTTTGATAGAGATATATCTATCCTGTGCACAATTGTATATACCAACTTCCACATGAAGAAGATGATTATCTTTTTGATTAAACTCCACGTCTCGCTTGTGTTTTGCAACCTAAAGTTATGACATGTTTAACTGGATTCCGGTGTCAGAACAAGGAAATATTATTTGGATCAATCTATTATTTCAATATTCTGTATATATAATTTATTGTTATTAGTTATATGATTCCAATTGTTTAATTTTGTATATTTAACATAAATGTATGATGGTATATTTTTTATTATGTAGATTATATTTAATTAAAGCCTTCTTTTTTAAACTTGGAACTTCAAATATATTCCGAAATACTCTACTTTGTCGTTTCATTAGCTATTATTTTGAGAATAAGGTTCATAATGAATTACTATTTGATGGAGTGTGACGTTTTCAAATCTACCGTTACGGATAAAAAACGTCTAAGTCAATTATATGTATTATATCTTTATTAAACATTTTGCTAATAAATACTTTCATTATACCCTCAAAATCATAATAAAGCAGGCAGCTTATAATCAAATCAGTATTTTAAACAATGATACCATATGTCTCCCTCCCCCCTTCTCCTTGCACGCGTTTTTCTCTACAATATTATCAACTTTAGATATAATTATAGTTGATAATATTGTAGAGAAAAACGCGTGCGAGGAGGAGGGGGGGAAAAAGACATATGGTATCATTGTTTAAAATACTGATGTGATTATCATCTGCCTGCTTTATTATGATTTTTGAGGGTATAACTAATGTATTTATTAGCAAAATGTTTAATGAAGATATACTACGTATAATTGACTTCGACGTTTTTTATCCGTTACAGTAGATTTGAAAACGTCACACTCCATGAAATTGTAATTCATTATGAACCTTATTCTCAGAATAATAGCTAATGAAACGACAAAGTAGAGTATTTGAAATATATTTGAAGCTCAAAGTTTAAAAAAGAAGGCTTTAATTAAATATAATCTACATACTAAAAAATAAACCATTAAACATTTAAGTTAAATATACAAAATTAAACAATTAAAATCATATAACTATTAATAATAATAAATTATAAATACAGAATATTGAAATAATAGATTGATCCAGATAATTTTTTCTTGTTTTAACATCAGAATTCAGTTAAATATGTCATAACTTTAGGTTGCAATACACAAGCGAGACGTGGAGTTTAATCAAAAAGATAATCACCCCTCTTCTTCATGTGGAAGTTGCTATATACAATTGTGCACAGATAGATATATCTCTACCGATGAGATTTAACTAATTATTAATAATAAAGTAAATGTCAAAATCATAAAATTAGACAATAAATATACTAATAAAAAAATGTTATAAATAAATTCATCGTAAAGATTTAGAGCAAAAGCTAATTATGTAGTAATGTCCGGCGATATTACTCCCTATTAAGAGCATCAAAAAAGATTTTCCCCCGTTATTTAGGTATGCTTATATAACAACATACTATTATCATGATGGATATACACAATTGTTAATTATAATGCAACACCCAATGTAACTACCCTCGTTGTTGTGACCATTTAAACAGTTGTTTTTGCCTTTTACGAGTTTTCTGAACACCATTTCTTGGAGCCCATCAACCATAGCTAAGCCTTTAGTGATAAAAAAGTAATATTTATTGACTATGTAATATTGGAAAACCTAATTATCATACCCAAGTCTTAAAGTGAAGTAAGTAGTCTCAGACAAACTAGTAGCAAACCATCCAAAGCTACTACCCCGTGTTGTGACCATTTAAGCAGTTGTTTTTGCCCTTTACTGAGTTGTGTATCATAATTCTTGATATGTTTAGCTAGAATAGAATCATATTTTATGGTTAGATTTTTAAAAAAAATTGAATACTTACTGTGAGATAGTACAAAATTCAGAGTTCCATTTCGATATTCGTAAATACTTTTTACTGATAACTTGATCATCATTTGGTGTGGATGACTCAAAACATTTTTATATGTATTTCTATATATGTCATCAGTACCAACATCCTCCATTAATTTAATGATGGTTCCTCGGGAACCAATATGTTTACCCTTGTATTTCTCCATAAATTTTTTGAACGTAGATGATTAGCAATGGATAAGGTTATATTACATGCAATAAGCATCGTTGTTAGATCAAAGTTAAAGTCTGACTTGATGTATTCATCGTCAAATTGATTTTATAGATGAATATCCATACTCTTGTTATGAGATGAGGATAATGAGTGGCGTGTAATTCTAGACAGGGGACTAAAGGCACATTTATATCGACAAATCCGACAAACCATCTGTTTCTCATCCGGTAAGTATTTTCCAAATTCCTGGGCCTCCATTTTCATAAATCCAGACAGAAGGCGACGTCATTTTGGGGATTTTATTCAGTTCTCTATCGACTATCACCATCTCATATTATATTAATATTGAATAATAAAGGCGGGAATGATAACGTTCATGATTGATAGAAGAAGATGTATATTATTTAATCAATGATGCCATCAGTAATTCTTCTTTTCTCCTCGCACGCTTTTCTATTCTTACCAAAATTACCACCCTTAGATATAATATTATAGTACGTCTATGTTTGTATGTCCGTCCGTCCGCTAATAAAAACAAACGGGAAAGTTTATTTATTTCAAAAACAGAACAAACGTTCAAACAGGTTTTTAATATAATTGAATCTATTTAGGAAAGGATGTTCACTACTCAGAAATTGCAACTGCAAAGGAAAATAAAATTCCCAAGGTAACTAAAAATACAAGGTATGTCAAACACTTACATCGGGTCAGCCCTCCTTTTCAAGTTGTTGTACCGCACCGACCGCTGGTCAACCTAAATAGAAAGTTTGTTTTTGTGACGTCAGAGTCGATGTGAAGAGTTCATAGTATAATATTGTTCATTCATCGTTTTAATAGTAATTAGTGATAAATTACTATTATATTAAATTCATAAATTTTCCTAGTATACTTCTATTTATATTGTGACTGGAGATGGAGTCCTGGAATAAAACTTAGATTTGTGGAATTGCCATTTGTGTTAATTTATACATTAATATATTATCATACTTCAAACTACGTCAAGCTTATATATCCATGATTATGTCAATGAATAAGAAGTTCCATTTTATAACTCTAGGGACTCATTGAGTATCAGTATGATTCAATCATCAACTCCTGAACATGTAATATAAAAAAAAAAACAGTTATCATTCCATGAAATATATTTAAAAAAAAAAAGAAACAGCTTACTTTTACATTTAAAATGATTTATTTGGTATACCCCTTTGTATAAATATGATATTCTAATCAGTTAGATCTATGTATAAATAATATTGAAGGCCTTGGATCAAATTGGTTGATAAAGTCATATGTCTTAGCATTATTTTAATATATATACTTAAAAAAATATTTCATATAACTAGTTGCAAACCATCCAAAGCTAATACCCCCGTTGTTGTGACCATTTTAGCACTTGTTTTTGCCATTTAATGAGTTGTGTATCTTAATTCTTGATAACTTGAGCTAAAATAGGATCATATTTTATGATTAGATGTGTTAAAAAAATACTTACTGTTAGATGGTACAAAATTTAGAGTTCAATTTCGTAATTTGGTATGGATGACTCTAAACATGCTAAAAATTATCTTAACCTCCCAATTTACAATGGGGGTATATCTATAAATGACATAATTACTAACGTCCTCCATTAATGAAAGAAGGTTCCTGGGGAAGGGAAGAATTTACCCGTGTATTTCTCTATAAATTTTTTGAACGTAGGATGATTAGCAATGGATAAGGTTATATTACATGCAATAAGCATCTTTGTGAGATCAAAGTTAAAGTCTGACTTGATGTATTCATCATTAACTTGATTTTATAGATGAATATGCATACTCTTGTTATGAGATGAGGATAATGAGTGACACGTAATTCTAGACAGGTGACCAAAGGCACATTTATATTGACATGTCATCTGTTTCTCATCCGGTAAGTATTTTCCAAATTCCTGGGCCTCCATTTTCATAAATCCAGACAGAAGGCGACGTTATTTTAGGCATTTTATTCAGTTCTCTATCGGCTATCAGCATCTAATATTATATTAATATTGAATAATAACGGCGGGAATGATAACGTTCTTGATAGTAGAAGATGTATATTATTTAATCAATGATGCCATAAGTATTTCTTCTCTTCTCCTCGCACGCTTTTGTATTCTTACCAAAATTATCAACCTTACATATATGGAATGTCTCTCTTAAAGTGTTTTGCTACTAAATAAAGAGTTTTTAAAATTATTTTGCTAGGGAAAATCATCATAATAATAAAAATGAGGCTATATATTTCTAATAGAAGTAGTATTTATTAGTACTTTAATGAAAATAAACATTGAAAAATATAAAAAAGAAAAGGCACTATCAAAAAGTACAAAGTTGGTCCAAGTCTACAAGTCAGAAGATTTTGTTTGAAATTTAGCTTTTTTTCTATTAGCTTCTGAATTCTTAGCTGCCATTTTCTTTTTTGTTAAAAATCGGATTTCATCATTCAGTTTAGCACTTAAATTTGCACCAATGACATTAAACAAAGTGAATGAAATTCTTTGAAGAAAAGCTGACTAGGATTGTCCGTCCTCGCATTTTACTCCCACAACGATGATAATTTCAGAGTTTAAACTGTACTGCATCCTGTCAATTAATGTGGCAACAAATGAAGCTCTAGGATTTGGGGTGCCAAGTAAGTAAACTGTCTTTCTTTTCAGGAATAGCTGTGATGTAAGAGAACATGGAGTAAGCATAAAGACAGGAGAGGTAGAGAAGGTTGGATGGAGTCGAGAACCCCTTCTGCTCAATATGTCAATGAACTCTTTCGGGTCTACCATGCTGATTGGTTGTCGTATATCGAAGGTTTTTGAGTCCAGAGGTGTTTCTCTGATGACCATTGACCTTGATGACGCTTTAGGAGTTGAGAGGTAGCTAGGACAGTTTGCCCATAGGGATGGTACTACATCTGGTTTGAGGTACCTGTAAAAGAAGAACAGTTATAAGCATACGCATGAAAAGTGAGCAGCTGTCTTACCTCTTCTTTAGAGCCTTGCCAAGGACCTGACTTCTTTCAGACTAACAGATAAAATCAGAGTCGTTGAAATGCAGGGAACACAGCTTTGTACTTTTGGATGGTGCCTAATGTATCTTCTTCAGACTTTTTCAATTGGAATGGCTCTCAACCAGGCGGTATCAAGTCCGGGGTGTCTCTCTTTGTTTAGCCACAGATGGATTGTAATACCAGACTGTTGTTGCTCGTTGTCATATCCCGTTCTAAACCCTGGAGTACAACACTTAGTGGCCATGATTGGAATTACAAAACACAATAAAGATGGAGTCCACAAAGTAACTAATAGTTATTAGTTATTACTTATTATCTTACCAACCACGTTGCATTGTTTTTTTTCAATGGACCCATGTTGCACGCGTATTTGAATTCATGTTTGCGCGTGCCTGGTCCTGCTTACAGGAGCCCTTGACTAGATATACCCAGATATGAATATTATATGTCCTCAAAAGCGGGAGCGGATTTTTGCAGTTGGTAATCCTTATAATACTAGAAACTGTCATCATTATTTTTTCATTCTTGAGGCGAAAACATATCAAATTCATTATCATTAATCATGTATAAATAAGTATCCTGTAACTAAGAACAACGTATTGATTATTTTCATAAGTTTTAGAAACGTGTAAAGTTGCTTCGTAATGAAGTTTGAGATCAAGTAATGACTTGAGATTTGGTTTTGTAAGTATAATAATTCATTACGTTTCTTGTGTTGTGTTGGTTGGTCCTTTAGATGGTTATTTTTTGGGTCGTCTTTATCTCATTAATTTGGAAGATGTTACCAAAGCCGACAATGAGACTATTACAAGTGTTCTCATAAAAAGTATCAGCAACGTCCTTGGCTCAGATTTCAGAGGCGAAAGACTGAAGGTTTTCATTAATGACGGAGCTTCATATTGTATTAGAGCAGCTGAAAACCTTAAACAACATTTTCCAATGATGTTGCATATCACTTGTCTAGCTCATGGTCTGAACAGAATAGCAACGCTCTGTCCTGATTATTTCGGAAATACAAAGACTCTCATCTCTGAAGTGAAGAAAGCATTTTTTAATTCAGGTGATAGAAAACGTAAATTTACTGCTTTATGCCAAGTTCCCCTCCCACCAGCACCTATAAAAAAAGTAGAAGATGTTTTGAAGAATGAGTCCCTTCGGTCAAAAATATTGTTTATTCAAAAAAAATTGAATCCAATACAAGTAGCCATTAAAGTATTGGAAAAGAGATTGCCGCTACTCACAAGTGTAACTATCGTTGAAAATCTATGCCAAGATATTACACTTGAACCTTTCAAAACTAAATGCCTGAAGGTGATAGAGAAAAACAAAGGATACATCGAATTGAGAGAATTGGCACCTGAAACCATCAATCACGGTAGCGATTTTCTTAAATACAAAAACACTCCTATTGTTATTTGTGATTGTGAGAGAGCTTTCAGTGTGATGTCCGACATAGATATACCGAAAAGGTCCTGTTTGATGGAGGGTCATATCGAGAATACTATGATAGTGAAATGGAACATTGATTTATGAAGATAGGTAAATGTTGTCATAAATCATACAAGTTTTATTACTATTATTTACTTCGTTTTAATCTAATTAATTTCTTTTATTTTAAGGTAGTTAAATTTCATATTGGAATCGTTGTAAAATGATAGATTAAAATGTAATAGGTATGTATTATTTAAACTTAAAGTAACAATTTTTAATTATTTATTAATATTATTATATTTAGAAATTATTAAATCATTCAACTATCCTCATAGTAATACCAATGTTCCATTTGATTATCATATTCTTGACGTGAGCCTTCGTCAGACGTGATTATTTTGGTACATTTATGTATGACAACACGTTTGAAACCCTCTCAGAATGAAATTTAACGCTATAATTGTTTTTGTTTGTTAAAAATTATATATCGTGATTGATAGTTTATGGTACCAATTCTCCAAATTTGATGTATCCCTATCACCTACAGACATTATTTTTGAAAGGTTCAAGCGTAATATCTTGGCATAGATTTTCCACGATAGTCACACTCGAGAGTAGCGATAATTTCTCTTTCAAAGCTTTATTGGTTACCTGGATTGGATTTAAATTTTTTTGAATAAACATCATTTCATACAAAAGTAGATCATTCTTCAAAACATCTTTTGTTTCATAGATTGCATCTTAGTTTCCATACATAACGTTCATATACTCTTTGACTGAATTGAAGTGGTTGGCGTAGTAGTCAATTGTTTTAGATATCCAGAATTTAAAAAAATATATATTCCCTTCATAGGTGATAGTGTTTTTATTTTAAAAGAAATCAGGTCAGAGCGTTGCCATTCTGTTCACCCTATGAGCAAGACAAGTGATATGCAACATCATTGGAAAATGTTGTTTAAGGTTTTCGGCTGCTCTAATACAATATGAAGCTCCGTCGGTAATGAAAACCTTCAGTCTTTCTACTCTGAAATAAGAGACAAGAACGTTGCTGATACTTTTTACGGTAAACTTGTAATAGTTTTATTGTCGACTTTTGTAATATTGTAATGTTCTACGAACACCACCACACAGACGGAAGCAACGGACCGGAGTAAAGTCAATAAGAACACCTTTGGATTGGGGGTACAATCATACACTAAAACCAGGGCCGTACGTCAGTATTGCACTTTGTCCGCTTCAGCGGACCAAAAAAAAACAACCTTACTCAACCATCCACCAATCATATAGGTGTGTAAATATAAATGAATTAAGTCAGAATTAATTATTAAAATCTATTATATATATGACTTATGACCAACTCATAATAGTACTGAGTCATTATAATAAAATTACATATTTGTAGCACGTCCACTTAAATTTTTAGATAATTTTTCTCAAAATTGAACATGGAATACATTTTCAAACAAATTATAGTTCATTGAAATGAAAAAATGATTCTGATTAATCCTTTGGAGGCACCACAAATTGTACTTAAAGTAGCCAAAATTCACCGGCACATTTATAGAATTAGTAAATTAATAAATTATATCTCTAAGACAATATTGGGGCCAAATTAAGTCAGATAGATAAAACGGAGGTTTTAAACTACAGTTAACACTCTCGGGTATCTCAATTCATCACAGAAATTTGAATTCAAATCCTGTAATTTACCGTAATATCTCTTTCAAATATTGCCTGTCATTTTATAAATATAAATGATTGAACCTTTGAATATAAAACGCGTTTTCCGCTTCCCGTGATACATTTCTGATAATTAATAAATTACTGCAATTATTTCAAGAGTAATTTACAGCCAAAAATAAAAAACAAAGACACACACAACATTTTTCGTATGGATTTAAAGTACTTCACATTGAGTGGATATTTGAGTTAGATATTACGTTTAACGTTACTGGTTGCAAATGTGAAGTACTTTACAGCCCAAAAAAAAAAAGACGCACACAACATTTTTCGTATGGAGTACTCTTGAAATATTTAAGAGCGTGAGAATTAGTTTCATTGAATACAAGATAAATTAAATTATTACTGATTAAAAGGGACATAAATAATAGTTATGTACTTTTTAAAGTGGATTGTTGCAGTAATTTATTAATTATCAGAAATGTATCACGGGAAGCGGAAAACGCATTTTAACAGAGAGTTGGTGATTTGTTCTATCTGTCAGAAGGAAATACAGAAGGACAACTTTAATGATCACAAAGTTAAACTCCATAAGAATGACCCCAGCTGCAAGTATCAAGTGAAAATTGATCATAAGAAGCAGAAAACATTGAACTTTGCTGTTAAGAAAACTTCCTCTGCTACATCCTCATCCTCAGTCACTGCCTCCTCCTGTCCCGAGGACCCTGCTCCAGTTGAGGCCTTACTGCCTGAACCAAGATCTGAAAAGTCCGTTTCTGCTGAAGAGAAAGTTACTGCAGACACAGAAAATAATGGCGACTCATCAAATTACCCCAGCAGACGGATTTCTCATGGAATAAGACTTCCTAATCTCGATATCGGACCAATCTTCTCTCCCGAGCAGCTCTCTGTAGTCAACAACAACAATATTCCCTCTGCAGAGGACTCTGAGACTAGCGACAATGTCCAGGGAGGTGAGAAGAGCAAGACTGAGGAGATTGAGTTTGTGGACGGAGTACCCTGTCGTCTTCACGAGCCAGCTGGGTGACCCGATACTTACCGGGCGGGAGCCAAAGCGGAAGGACATCCAGACCAGAACCAGAGTGGAGACTGAGCG